>NC_090383.1:1033427-1206991 GCF_036365525.1 Heterodontus francisci
ATGCTGATTCTCCAATTCATGCTTCCCATTGTGCTGGGAATGGAATCTCCTAAAACCTTGTTAATTGCTGCACTTTGCCCTGAATTTCTACGGAGATTCTCCCAATCTCCTGCTGTAATCATCAGAAACACTGGAGGAATGGCTGTTGGCTCATTCAATGGATATTTTTCTTCTGTCACAGAAAAACCCCTTGCACCCACTATTGGTGCAGTCCTTTTTCTAAATTATTTCATGAGATGTGGGCTTTGCTGGCAAGGCCAGCATTTGTTGCTCATCCCTGCCTGCCCTTGACAACTGAGCAGCTTGCAGAGGGCAGTTAAGGGTCAACTACATTGCTGTGGGTCTGGAGTCACATGTAGGCCGGACCAGGTGAGGACAGCAGATTTCCTTCCCGAAAGGACATTAGTGAACCAGATGTGTTTTTACAATAATTAATGATGGTTTCATGGCACCATTACTGGGACTAGTTTTAAATTCCATATTTTTATTAATTAATTGAATTTAAATTCCACTAGCTGCCATGGTGGGATTGTGAACTCATGTCCCCAGGGCTTTAAGCTAGGCCTCTGGATTGCTAGGTCAGTGACATTACCATTATGCCACCATTGCCCTCCCAAATTCAATCTATCTCCGGTAGCATATATCATGAAATTGCGTGCTCCCAGCCTGCAATTTCTACCCATGAACTTTAATCAGGTGCACCCATTACCACAGCCAAAATCCCAGTGTGTGTTCTACTCCAGAAAGCCAGCTGGTGATGGATAGAACTGGAGGCGATATTTACACACATTTATATTTAGTTACAGAGTTACACATTACAAGCATACACCTCCTAACCCAGCAACCACAGTTTTAGTCTGTGTCTATTTATAGGGGCTCCAGTGAATCCCTGTGTTGAAGGGTGTGGGTGATCCCCACTGATCAACTCCCAACTGACTGCAACAAGTGTTTTTGTTACTAGGGGTTTTACCCCTTTGTTTTTATTTGACAAATAAATTGACAGTGGCAGGTTTCCTTGTAGGTTTAAAACAGAAGATTAATTATTTATTGAGCAATGTTCATTATCCTGATATTGTCGCAACTGCACCCACTCACACATTTACTCACACACACACACAAGAAATAGAGAGAAAAAGAGGTAAGGGGTTCAAGGTAACCTGTTGAATCTTCTCGGAGGTCAATTTCTTCTTTAAAGTTGCAGGCCTGGGCTGTTTGTAGATTTCTCTGTTGGTTAAAAATTCTGTCCGGAGTCAGGGGATCATTTCCAGTTCTCTGAAGTATAGAACTCACAGCAGGGCACCTTCTTTTTTGTTTGCTGGATTTTCTCCCAACTCTCAGCTGGGCAGGCTTTGGTGATGTTTGTCCTGATTCTCTCTCTTTCCAGAAAGCTACCTTTTCAGTCAAAATGTCTCACATCTCGCTTCTTTTGGGAGACACAGATCTTCCTCCCTGTGGTGACTAACAATGGCCCAGGATGTGGCTACTTCACACCTTCTTTGTTTCAGAAAAACTCATTCAATTCAAAAATGTCTCTTGATGGGTTCAGGATAGGTATAATTGACACTTCTTAGCTTTGAATGTATCCCTTTGTTCTTGCCAGAAAGTAAGACAGTTTGAATATACAAGGCCAAGTCTTTTGACCTTCAGCAGCCATTTTTTCCAGCACATTGTCCACTTTTTAAAAAGTCCATTTTTTATAACTTCAGTTTGAGTTCTGTATTTTCGATTGCTGCACTCCACGTGAGTGTAATATCAGTTAATGTTCATCACCTGCATAAAATTAATATACAGTTAACAATGTGATCCTGGTGAGGGAGGTACCCTTCTAGGAGTCCCAGATTGAAATATCTACCCACTTTGTTTTTATAATGTCTTAACGCGCCCTCACCTCCCACATTTGTTAGCCCACTGGATGAAGAAACAAAGATAAATAGCAGATCAGTTAATATCTGTCGGAACCATTCATGCTCTTGGTTCCCCTTTGAATGCTGAGATTGTGCAAACAGTGCAGAGCTGTTCAGCTTGGCCCTCTGAATACCAAGCTCATCACACGGTTTCTCTTGGTTCCAAACTACATCTCCATGCACAGCACCTTGACCAGAGAGAGGCTGAGCTTATCCTCCCTCTCCCCAAACAGAATCATCACCAGTTCATTCCATCTCAATGGTTGGGTACTAACACAGTCCTTCTCTTAACACACTTGCAATAGCAGAGTGAATTTTAGTTGTTTCCTGACAAAGGAATTGGTAATATTCACAGTATGTTTGCTCAACATGTTTGTTACAGTTTCCTGGATTCTCACATTTAAAACAGGAACATACTGAAAGCAAAGGTTCTCATCTCAATTGAGATACCAATCAACTACTCAGTCATGAGAATGCAGAATGACTGTCTGGTCAAGGACAGACTGTTCTGGAACTTTATGCAATGAAATAGCTGTGGTAGCCTTGTTTTACCATGTGTTGAATACAAACACACAGACCTTTGTGATTGGAAACCTGTGACCAGTGGTGTACCGCAGGGATCGGTGCCGGGACCCTTGCTGTTTGTAGTGTACATTAATGATTTAGACGAGAATATAGGATGTATGATCCGTAAGTGCGCAGATTACATGAAAATTAGTGGTGTCGTAAGTAGTGAGGAGGAAAGCCTTAGAATACAGGACGATATAGATGGGCTGGTAAGATGGGCGCAGCAGTGACAAATGAGATTTAATCCTGATAAGTGTGAGGTGATGCATTTTGGGAGGACTAACAAGGCAAGTGAATATACAGTGGATGGTAGGACCCTAGGAAGTACAGAGGGTCAGAGGGACCTTGGTGTACTTGTCCATAGATCACTGAAGGCAGCAGCACAGGTAGATAAGGTGGTTAGGAAGGCATATGGGATACTTGCCTTTATTAGCCGAGGCATAGAATATAAAAGCAGGAGGTTATGATGCAGTTGTATAAAATGCTAGTTAGGCCACAGCTGGAGTACTGTGTACAGATCTGATCACCACACTATAGGAAGAATGTGATTGCACTGGAGAGGGTATGGAGGAGATTCACCAGGATGTTGCCTGGGCTGGAGCATTTCAGCTATGAAAAGAAACTGGATAGGCCAGGGTTGTTTTCCTTAGAGCAGAGAAGGCTGAGGGGAGACCTGATTGAGGTATACAAAATTATGAGGGGCATTGATAGGGTAGATAGGGAGAAACTTTTTTCCCCTTAGCGGAGGTGTCAATAACCAGGAGGCATCGATTTAAGGTAAGGGGCAGGAGGTTTAGAGGGGATTTGAGGAAAAATGTTTTTCATCCAGAGAATGGTTGGAATCCGGAACACACTGCCTGAAGGGGTGGTAGAGGCAGGAACCCTCACAACATTTAAGAAGTATTTAGATGAGCACTTGGAACGCCATAGCATACAAGGCTACGGGCCAAGTGCTGGAAAATGGGATGAGAATATATGGGTGCTTGATGGCCGGCACGGACATGATGGCCGAAGGGCCTGTTTCTGTGCTGTATAACTCTATGACTCTATGACTATGATTTGCATCTACAGTATGCCTTTCACAATCTCAGACTGTCCCAAAACGTTTTATGGTCAATTAAGTACTTTTTTTCAAGTGTTGTCATTGTTGCAATGTACCAAATGCAGCAGACAATTTGCAAATAGACTCTTAGGGCAGGATTTTCCCTGCGGACTTGAGGACTGCACAGTCAGACTTAAATGGTGTTCAGAAGTAAAGATCTGTTTGGGTCTGCAAAAGAGACCTGACCCAAGCCCGACAGAACCCCACCCGAGACCGACCTGACCCAACCTGACCATCAGTTAACTTACCTTCCGCTTTTCACTTTGTTCCTTACCTGCACAAGCTTAAAATAATTGTAGCAAAACCACCTTTAAAGTCCAAAAAGTAAATTAACATTAAAGTCACTTACCTGAGGTGGAGATCGAGCGTGTCCGATCTGGCCAACCCGACCTGAGTCTGAATGCCGGACCCAGAAGTGCGACCCGACCCAACCCGAACCCGACACGTCATCGGGTCCCGTTGGGTTTGGGTTGGATTGCCAGCCTTTACTCAGATGTCCGCATTGTGTGGGGAGCAGTCACTCCTATCGTCCCAAAATTGGCCAACTAATGGCCAGAGGGCTGGCTCGCCGTCCAATTAAGAATGGTGGGCAGGCTCCCAAAGCTGGAGGGCCAATAGGAGGCCCTGAGCCTGAAAGCAGCAGCAGGATGCCATGGCAGGTGTGAGAAAGGGTGCTCCAAGATGGAGGCACCCTCTCTACAACTTACTTACATTTGAAATAAAAATTAGATCAAGCAGCTGGGGCACTACCATGGGGAGCGATGGCAGCGGGGAGGGTGCGGGGGGAGAATCCCTGCATAGGGAACCTAGGCCACAGCTGAAGCCTGTCTGGTGGGGAGGGCCTCAAAGCTCACCTAGAGCAGTGCCCCCCACCCAACCCCCACCCTCGACCCCTGGTCCGTCACCAGAACAGCAGCACTGATCCCCACCACCTCCGGGAACCCAGGGGCCAACTAGAAAATCCCAGTCAGCCTCCGACAATAGGCCTTTAATTGGTTGAGTCAGCTACCCTGCTGGCCCCCAACCCCCATCTTGCTTCCCAGAAAATGGCCTGGGGCGGGGTGAAGCTAGGAAACCAGTACTCGTGCAAAATTCCATGACTGCCTGCTCCCAAAGAGCCTAAAAATTCAGCCCTCAAGGTTTAACTTTAGTCCCCACCTTGCAGGAATGGTGCAAATTGCTGGGCCAGGGTAGGGGGAGGGGTGTTGATATTACTCAATGTCTGAATGCAGGCACAGGGGACCACCTGCCACCAAAGACACCATTTTAACTGCAGAACTAACTAAGGCCCACTCCATCTTAGCTGTCACCTAGATACAGGAGGCCCAGAAATGCTACTGGGGTGAGCAGTGGGAAGGTACCCAGAGATCAGAAACAAGAGAATGCCCATAATTCAGCAACAGCTAGACTGGGGCTTGAACCCACAATCTTCGAACACAACAGGGAGAGTGTTACCAACTGAGCCACAGCTGACACCAGGCCAGCATGAATTCTTGTTTTATCAATTGTGTTGATAAATCGTGTACATAGCATGTCACATGATGCTTCATTAGCGATAAACCGAATAATCAGGCTATAAAATGACTCATTTGTTTTTTTTATCAAAAATATACTTCATTCATAAAATAAGGAAGTTTAAAAAGTTGAAAAGTAATGAGAGAGCAGAGGTGCAGGATAGTGAAGGAGCATACATTAATCAGAGAGTGACAGGAAGGGACAGAGAATACAAGTATAAGAGTACAGCAGAAATTAGAACCAGAGTTAGTAAAAATGGTAAAAAGTCAAAGCTTAAGGCTCTTTATCTGAATGCACGCAGCATTTGTAACAAGATAGATGAGCTGACGGCACAGATAGAAATAAATGAATATGATTTGATAGCTATCACAGAGACATGGTTGCAGGATGACCAGGACTGGAATCTTAATGTTCAAGGATATTCGACGTTCTGGAAGAATAGGCAGAAAGGAAGAGATCAGTGCAGTTGTGAGTAATGATATAGGTGTAATAGATCGTGATGTAGAATCAGTTTGGGTGGAAATAAGGAATAGCAAAGGAAAGAAATCACGGGTGTGAGTGATCTATAGGCCCCCGAAGAGCAGCCTCTCTGTAGGACAAGATATTAATCAGGAAATAATGGAGGCGTGTAAGAAGGGCACTGCAATTATCATGGGTGATTTTAATCTGCATATAGACTGGACAAGTCAAATTGGCAAGGGTAGCATGGAAGACGAATTTGTAGAGTGCCTCAGGGATTGTTACTTAGAGCAATACATTGCAGAACCAGGCGGCACAGTGGCGCAGTGGTTAGCACCACAGCCTCACAGCTCCAGCGACCCAGGTTCAATTCTGGGTACTGCCTGTGCGGAGTTTGCAAGTTCTCCTTGTGTCTGCGTGGGTTTTCGCCGGGTGTTCCGGTTTCCTCCCACCACCAAAGACTTGCAGGTTGATAGGTAAATTGGCCATTGTAAATTGCCCTTAGTATAGGTAGGTGGTAGGGAAATATAGGGACAGGTGGGGATATGGTAGGAATATGGGATTAGTGCAGGATTAGTATCAATGGGTGGTTGATGGTCAGCACAGACTCGGTGGGCCGAAGGGCCTGTTTCAGTGCTGTATCTCTAAATAAAATAAAAATAAAATAGAACCTACCAGGGAACAGGCTATTTTAGATTTGGTATTGTGTAATGAGGTAGGATTAATAAGAGATCTCGTAGTTAAGGATCCTTTAGGGAGAAGCAATCATAACATGGTAGAATTTCAAATTCAGTTTGAGGGTGAGCAATTCGGGGTCTCAAACCAGTGTCTTCAACTTAAACAAGGGCAACTACAGAGGTATGAAGAAAGAGTTGTCTAAAGTGGGCTGGGAAGATAGACTACAGGGGAAGTCAGTGGATGAGCAGTGGCAGACTTTTAAGCAGATATTTCCTAACATTTAGCAAACATTTATTCCGGTCAGAAGGAAGGACTCAAAGAGAATGATGAACCACCCGTGGATAATAAAGGAAGTTAAGGAGAGTATCAAATCAAAAACAAAAGCGTACAAAGCGGCAAAAGCTAGTGGTAGGCCAGAGGATAGGGAATGTTTTAGAAACCAGCAGTGGATGACGAAAAAACTAATAAAGTGGGAGAAAATTGAATATGAGAGTAAGTTAGGGCGGCACAGTGGCGCAGTGGTTAGCACCGCAGCCTCACAGCTCCAGCGACCCGGGTTCAAATCTGGGTACTGCCTGTGTGGAGTTTGCAAGTTCTCCCTGTGTCTGCGTGGGTTTCCTCCGGGTGCTCCGGTTTCCTCCCACATGCCAAAGACTTGCAGGGTGATAGGTGAATTGGCCATTATAAATTGCCCCTAGTATAGGTAGGTGGTAGGGAAATATAGGAACAGGTGGGGATGTGGTAGGAATATGGAATTAGGGTAGGATTAGTATAAGTGGGTGGTTGATGGTCGGCACAGACTCAGTGGGCCGAAGGGCCTGTTTCAGTGCTGTATCTCTTAAAAAAAAACAGTAAGAACTTCTACGGTATATAAAAAGGAAGAGAGTAGCTATAGTAAGTGTGGGACCCGTAGAGGATGAGACTGGGGAATTAATAACAGGAAACAGGGAAATGGCAGATAATTTAAACCAATATTTTGCATCAGTTTTCATGGTGGAGGACACTATAAACAATAATAGATGAGCAAGGTGTAAATGGGAGGGAGGAACTTGTAACAATCTCTATCACGAGGGAAAAGGTGCTGGACAAACTGATGGGACGAAAGGCAGACAAGTCGCCAGGACCTGATGGCCTGCATCCAAGAGTTTTAGAAGAAGTGGCTACAGAGATAGTGGAGGCATTGGTCATAATATACCAAAACTCACTGGATTCCGGGAGGGTACCAGCGGATTGGAATCCGCTAATGTGACGTCCCTATTCAAGAAAAGGAGGGAGACAGAAAGCAGGAAACTATAGACCAGTTAGCTTAACATCAGTCTTTGGGAAAATGCTAGAGTCTATTATTAGGGAAGAAATAGCAGGACATTTAGAAAAACATAATGCAATCAAACAGAGTCAACATGGTTTTATGAAAGGGAAATCATGTTTGACAAATTTGTTAGAGTTCTTTGAGGATATAACAAGCAGTGGATAAAGGGGAACCAGTAGATGTAGTGCATTTAGATTTTCAGAAGGCATTCGATAAGGTGCCACATAGAACATAGAACAGTACAGCACAGTACAGGCCCTTCGGCCCACGATGTTGTGCCGAACCTTTAACCTACTCCAGGATCAAATTACCTACATACCCTTCATACTACTATCATCCATGTACCTATCCAAGAGTCGCTTAAATGTCCCTAATGTATCTGCTTCTACCACCACCGCTGGCAGTGCATTCCACGCACCCACCACTCTCTGTGTAAAGAACCTACCTCTGACATCTCCCCGAAACCTTCCTCCAATCACCTTAAAATTATGCCCGCTGGTGATAGCCCTTTCCACCCTGGGAAAAAGTCTCTGGCTATCCACTCTATCTAGGCCTCTCATCATCTTGTACCCCTCTATCAAGTCACCTCTCATCCTTCTACGCTCCAATGAGAAAAGCCCTAGCTCCCTCAATCTTTCTTTGTAAGACATGCCCTCCAGTCCAGGCAGCATCCTGGTAAATCTCCTCTGCACCCTCTCTAAAGCTTCCACATCCTTCCTATAATGAGGCGACCAGAACTGAACACAATATTCCAAGTGTGGTCTAACCAGAGCTTTATAGAGCTGCAGCATAACCTCACGGCTCTTAAACTCAATCCCCCTGTTAATGAAAGCCAACACACCATACGCTTTCTTAACAACCTTATCAACTTGGGTGGCAACTTTGAGCGATCTATGGACATGGACCCCAAGATTCCTCTGTTTCTCCACACTACCAAGAATCCTGTCTTTAAGCCCGTATTCTGCATTCAAATTCGACCTTCAAAAATGAATCACTTCACACTTTTCCAGGTTGAACTCCATCTGCCACTTCTCAGCCCAGCTCTGCATCCTGTCAATGTCCCGTTGCAACCTACAACAGCCTTCCACACTATCCACAACTCCAGCAACCTTCGTGTCATCGGAAAACTTGCTAACCCAGCCTTCCACTTCCTCATCCAAGTCATTTATAAAAATCACAAAGAGCAGAAGTCCCAGAACAGATCCCTGCGGAACATCACTGGTCACCGAGCTCCATGCTGAATACTTTCCATCTACTACCACCCTCTGTCTTCTATGGGCCAGCCAATTCTGTATCCAGACAGCCAACTTTCCCTGTATCCCAGGCCTCCTTACTTTCTGAATGAGCCTACCATGGGGAACCTTATCAAATGCCTTGCTAAAATCCATATACACCACATCCACTGCTCTTCCTTCATCAACGTGTTTTGTCACATCTTCAAAGAATTCAATAAAGCTTGTGAGGCATGACCTGCCCCTCACAAAGCCATGCTGACTGTCTCTAATCAAACTATGCTTTTCCAAATAATCATAAATCCTGTCTCTCAGAATCCTCTCCAATAATTTGCCCACTACCGACTCAAGACTGACTGGTCTATAATTCCCAGGGTTACCCCTATTCCCTTTCTTGAACAAGGGAATAACATTTGCCACCCTCCAATCATCTGGTACTACTCCAGTGGACAGTGAGGACACAAAGATCATCGCCAAAGGCGCGGCAATCTCTTCCCTCGCTTCCCGTAATATCCTTGGGTATATCCCATCTGGCCCCGGGGACTTATCTGTCCTCATGTCTTTCAAAATTTCCAGCACATCCTCCCTCTTAACATCAACCTGTTCGAGCATATCAGCCTGTTTCACGCTGTCCTCACAAATGACCAGATCCCTCTCACTAGTCAATACTGAAGCAAAGTATTCATTTAGGACCTCCCCTACCTCCTCCGACTCCAGGCACAAGTTCCCTCCACTATCCCTGATCGGCCCTACCCTCACTCTGGCCATCCTCTTGTTCCTCATATAAGTTTAGAACGCCTTGGGATTTTCCTTAATCCTACCCGCCAAGACTTTTTCATGTCCCCTTCTAGCTCTCCTAAGTCCATTCTTCAGTTCCTTCCTGGCTACCTTGGAACCCTCTAGAGCCCTGTCTGATCCTTGCTTCCTCAACCTTAAGTAAGCTTCCTTCTTCCTCTTAACTAGCTGTTCCACATCTCTTGTCATCCAAGGTTCCTTCACCCTACCATCCCTTCCTTGCCTCATCGGGACAAACCTATCCAGCAGTCGCAGCAAGTGCTCCCTAAACAACCTCCACATTTCTGTCGTGCATTTCCCTGAGAACATCTGTTCCCAATTTAAGCTCCCTAATTCCTGCCTAATAGCATTGTAATTTCCCCTCCCCCAATTAAATATTTTCCCATCCTGTCTGCTCCTGTCTCTCTCCATGACTATAGTAAAGGTCAGGGAGTTGTGATCACTATCACTGAAATGCTCTCCCACCGAGAGATCTGCCACCTGGCCTGGTTCGTTGCCTAGCACCAAATCCAACATAGCCTCCCCTCTAGTCGGCCTATCTACATATTGAGTCAGGAAACCTTCCTGGACACACCTGACAAAAAAAGGCTATTGCGCAAAATAAGAGCTCAGGGTATTGGGGGTAATATGTTGGCATGGATTGAGAATTGGCTAACACACAGAAGGCAGAGAGTCGGGATCAATGGGCCTTTTTCAGGTTGGAAAGCCGTAACTAGTGGGGATGCCACAAGGATCGGTCCTAGGGCCTCAACTATTTACTGTCTATATCAATGACTTGGAGGAAAGGACAGAGTGTTGTGTATTCAAATTTACTGACGATACAAAAATAGGTGGGAAGGCATGTTGTGATGAGGACACAAAGAATCTGCAAAGGGATATAGATAGGTTAAGTGAGTGGACAAAAACTTGGCAGATGGTGTTCAATGTGGGAAAGTGTGAGGTAATCCACTTTGGTAGGAAGAATAAAAAGGCAGATTATTATTTAGATGGAGAAAGACTACAAAATGCTGCAGTACAGAGAGATCTGGGTGTTCTTGTACATGAAACACAAAAGTTAGCATGCAGGTGCAGCAAGTAATTAAGAAGGCAAATGGAATTTTGGCCTTTCTTGCTAGGGGGTTAGAGTTTAAAAATAGGGAAGCCTTGTTACAACTGTACAAGGTGTTGGTGAGGCCACACCTGGAGTACTGTGTACAGTTTTGGTCCCCGTGTTTAAAGAAGGATATACTAGCATTGGAGGCAGTTCAGAAAAGGTTCACTAGGCTGATTCCTGGGATGAAGGGGTTGTCTTATCAAGAACGGCTAAACAGGTTAGGCCTTTATTCATTGGAGTTTAGAAGAATGAGAGGTGATCTTATTGAAACATATAAGATTTTAAGGGGGCTTGACAGGGTAGATGTTGAGAAGATGTTTCCACTAGTGGGGGAATCTAGAACTAGGGGACATAGTTGCAGAATAGGGGGGCGCACATTTAAAACTGAGATGCGAAGGAATTTCTTCTCTCAGAGGGTGGTGAATCTCTGGAATTCTCTGCCTCAGAGAGTTGTGGAGGCTAGGTCACTGAAAATATTTAAAAAGGAGGTAGATAGATTTTTGAAATCTCGGGGAGTCGAGGGTTAGGCGGAGCAGGTCTGAAAGAGGAGTTGAGGCCTGGGACAGATCAGCCATGATCTTATTGAATGGCGGGGTAGGCTTGAGGGGCTGAATGGCCTACTCCTGCTCCTATTTCTTATGTTCTGTAAAAAAATACATTACAAAACAGTTCAAAACAGCACTAAGTTGACATTCCAAAAAGTGCCAAGGAATTCAGTTTTCTTCAATATAGGAGTGAGTTGCCTCACAACCCTTCCATTCCATTTTACATGCCATGTACATTTTACATCTAAACCATATTTGGTGTATGCAGCCCGAAGGGTTTTCCATGGGTCCAGCCCCTCCGTTCACTATGGCGGGAGGACCTTACACAGTGGTCTTTCCCCATTGAGCCTTTGCGACTCATTTGTGCACAGAAATTGGCACAGGAGACACAAGTGACTCCAGAGGCATGACTGCAGGGCCTTGTTGAAATCCCTTCATGGCCTCACCCCTCTTCATCCCTGTATCTCATCTAACCATCTCCCCTTGACATTCAATGGCATTACCATCGCTGAATCCCCCACTATCAACATCCCAGGGGCTACCATTGACCAGAAACTGAACTGGAGTAGCCATATAAATACCGTAGCTACAAGAGCAGGTCAGAGGCTAGGAATCCTGAGGCGAGTAACTCACCTCCTGACTCCCCAAAGCCTGTCCACCATCTACAAGGCACAAGTCAGGAGTGTGATGGAATACTCTCCACTTGCCTGGATGGGTGCAGCTCCAACAACACTCAAGAAGCTCAACACCATCCAGAACAAAGCAGCCCGCTTGATTGGCACCCCATCCACAAACATTCACTCCCTCCACCACCGACGCACAGTGGCAGCAGTGTTTACCGTCTACAAGATGCACTGCAGCAATGCACCAAGGCTCCCTAGACAGCACCTTCCAAACCCGCGACCTCTACCAACTAGAAGGACAAGGGCAGCAAATATATGGGAACACCACCACCTGCAAGTTCCCATCCAAGTCACACACCATCCTGACTTGGAAGTATATCACCGTTCCTTCACTGTCGCTGGGTCAGAATCCTGGAACTCCCTTCCTAACAGCACTGTGGGTGTACCTACCCCACATGGACTGCAGCGGTTCAAGAAGGCAGCTCACCACCACCTTCTCAAGGGCAATTAGGGATGGGCAATAAATGCTGGCTTGGCCAGCGACGCCCACATCCCATGAACGAATAAAAAAACCCTCCTCCAGTCATAAAACCTCCCCAGAACATTCCATTCCTCCAACTCTGACTTCTTGGGAAACCCCCCTGCCCTTCACTCCACCATTGGCGGCTGTGCCTTCAACTACCTGGGCCCTAATTCCTTCCTTAAATCTCTCTACTTCTTCCTCTCCTCCTTTAAGACCTTCAGTTAGCCTATTGTAGACCCAGTAAAAACACATAAAAACGTAGTTAAAACAAATGGGCTAGTCACACAACAATAAATAATGTGTTAAAACATAGGGGGTATGTGTAGAACGGGGCCACAGCACACAGATGGCCAAGGAATTGTAAACAGTATAGATAAGACAGCATTGCCTCGGCCGCAACTTCAAAGTGCCCGCGGGAGATGGCTCGGAGAGTTTCTGCAGTGCACTGTCGGTAATGCTGGTACCGGCGCCCGAGGATGTTGCTCACCTCCTGAAGGACGCGGAGGAGATTTTCAGGCGTTGATGGTGGGAACTGAGGAAATGGCTTATTACCTGCACCCCCTCTCCCCCCACTTCCCCTTCCCCCCCTTCCCCTTCCACCCCCCCTTCCCCTTCCCAGCTCCACTCTCTCAGCTCACCCCCCCCTGCACCCCCCTCCCCCCTCACAACCCCTTCCCAGCCCCCCCCTCACCCTTCCCCCTGCACCCCCTTCCCCTGCACCCCCCCTACCCCCTTACAGCCCCCTTCCCAGCTCCCCCTCGCACCCCCCTCCCTCCACCCCTCCCCCTCACATCCCCTCCTGCCACCGGCATCATCCTTTGGCATGTTTCCGGCAGTTCCTGCAGCCATACCGGTGCCAAACGTCGTGCTCTGCACTCCTTTGGACCCCACCAGAAAGGCCAAGAGGGGGGTTTTGACGATTGGGCAACTCTCAACCTCCACACATTCGCCCAGGCATGCGCCATGGAGAGGTCACTCCACAGTCGCCTCACAGAGACTGAAACAACACGGAAGGCAGCATTACGGGTTATAAGTCCAGCTAAATTGGCATAGAAACTGGGCGCCACGGGTTGCCTTTGTCAGTGGGAGAGGTCATCGCACCTCACTGGACAGCTACCGCCCGCCTCAAACCGGGCAGCCCCCGGTCAAAAGGTTCTGTCCCGCCACAGTCCAGCTGCTTCAATGCGTGCTTGGAGCTCAGGGTCATTGCCCGAAAGGTGGACTGCAATACCGCACCAAACAACATGATAAAAGGAAAGAAGGTACCAGCCCTTCGCTTTTCAAGCTGGAACGTCAGAACTATGTGTCCTGGCCTGTCGGACGACCTTACACAAATCAACGATTCTCGGAAGACCGCCATCATTAACAACGAGCTCAGTAGACTCAATGTAGACATTGCAGCACTTCAGGAGACACGCCTCCCCGCGAGTGGATCTCTAGCAGAGCAAGACCACACCTTCTTCTGGCAGAGCAGGGATCCTGAAGAACCAAGACAGCATGGAGTGGGCTTCACCATCAGAAACTCCTTGCTCAGCATGATAGAGCCTCCCTCAAATGGCTCGGAACGCATACTGTCCATCCGACTGCTCACCACCTCTGGTCCAGTACACCTGCTCAGCATCTATGCTCCAACACTCTGCTCCCCACCTGAAGCTAAAGATCAGTTCTACGAGGAACTCCATAATATCATTAGTAGCATCCCCAATACCGAATACCCGTTCCTGCTGGGGGACTTTAATGCCAGGGTTGGGGCCGACCATGACTCATGGCCCTCCTGCCTTGGGTGCTATGGCGTTGGAAGGATGAATGAGAACGGGCAGAGACTGCTTGAGTTGTGTACCTATCATAACCTCTGCATCACCAACTCGTTCTTTCACACTAAACCCTGTCACCAGGTTTCATGGAGGCACCCAAGATCACGTCATTGGCACCAGCCAGACCTCATCGTCACAAGGCGAGCCTCCTTAAACAGTGTTCAAATCACACGCAGCTTCCACAGTGCGGACTGTGACACCGACCACTCCCTGGTGTGCAGCAAGGTTAGACTCAGACCAAAGAAGTTGCATCATTCCAAGCAGAAGGGCCACCCGAGCATCAACACGAGCAGAATTTCTCATCCACAGCTGTTACAAAAATTTCTAAATTCACTTGTGTCAGTCCTTCAAAACACTCCCACAGGGGATGTTGAGACCAAGAGGGCCCACATCAGAGACGTCATCTATGAGTCAGCTTTGACCACCTACGGCAAACGTGCGAAGAGAAATGCAGACTGGTTTCAATCTCATAATGAAGAGCTGGAACCTGTCATAGCCGCTAAGCGCACTGCACTGTTGAACTACAAGAAAGCCCCCAGCGAGTTAACATCCGTGGCACTTAAAGCAGCCAGAAGCACTGCACAAAGAACAGCCAGGCGCTGCGCAAATGACTACTGGCAACACCTATGCAGTCATATTCAGCTGGCATCAGACACCGGAAACATCAGAGGAATGTATGATGGCATTAAGAGAGCTTTTGGGCCAACCATCAAGAAGATCGCCCCCCCTCAAATCTAAATCAGGGGACATAATCACTGACCAACGCAAACAAATGGACCGCTGGTTGGAGCACTACCTAGAACTGTACTCCAGGGAGAATGTTGTCACTGAGACCGCCCTCAATGCAGCCCAGTCTCTGCCAGTCATGGATGAGCTGGACATACAGCCAACAAAATCGGAACTCAGTGATGCCATTGATTCTCTAGCCAGCGGAAAAGCCCCTGGGAAGGACAGCATTACCCCTGAAATAATCAAGAGTGCCAAGCCTGCTATACTCTCAGCACTACATGAACTGCTATGCCTGTGCTGGGACGAGGGAGCAGTACCTCAGGACATGTGCGATGCCAATATCATCACCCTCTATAAAAACAAAGGTGACCGCGGTGACTGCAACAACTACCGTGGAATCTCCCTGCTCAGCATAGTGGGGAAAGTCTTTGCCCGAGTCGTTCTAAACAGGCTCCAGAGGCTGGCCGAGCGCGTCTACCCTGAGGCACAGTGTGGCTTTCGTGCAGAGAGATCGACCGTTGACATGCTGTTCTCCCTTCGTCAGATACAGGAGAAATGCCGCCAACAACAGATGGCCCTCTACATTGCTTTCATTGATCTCACCAAAGCCTTTGACCTCGTCAGCAGACGTGGTCTCTTCAGACTACTGGAAAATATTGGATGTCCACCAAAGCAACTAAGTATCATCACCTCATTCCATGACAATATGAAAGGCACAATTCAACATGGCGGCACCTCATCAGACCCCTTTCCTATCCTGAGTGGTGTGAAACAGGGCTGTGTTCTCGCACCCACACTTTTTGGGATTTTCTTCTCCCTGCTGCTTTCACATGCGTTCAAGTCCTCTGAAGAAGGAATTTTCCTCCACACAAGATCAGGGGGCAGGTTGTTCAACCTTGCCTGTCTAAGAGCGAAGTCCAAAGTACGGAAAGTCCTCATCAGGGAACTCCCCTTTGCTGACGATGCTGCTTTAACATCTCACACTGAAGAGTGCCTGCAGAGTCTCATCGACAGGTTTGCAGCTGCCTGCAATGAATTTGGCCTAACCATCAGCCTCAAGAAAACGAACATCATGGGGAAGGACGTCAGAAATGCTCCATCCATCAATATTGGCGACCACGCTCTGGAAGTGGTTCAAGAGTTCACCTACCTAGGCTCAACTATCACCAGTAACCTGTCTCCAGATGCAGAAATCAACAAGCGCATGGGAAAGGCTTCCACTGTTATGTCCAGACTGGCCAAGAGAGTGTGGGAAAATGGCGCACTGACACGGAACACAAAAGTCCGAGTGTATCAAGCCTGTGTCCTCAGTACCTTGCTCTATGGCAGCGAGGCCTGGACAACGTATGTCAGCCAAGAGCGACGTCTCAATTCATTGCATCTTCGCTGCCTCCGGAGAATCTTTGGCATCAGGTGGCAGGACCGTATCTCCAACACAGAAGTCCTCGAGGTGGCCAACATCCCCAGCTTGTACACACTACTGAGTCAGCGGCGCTTGAGATGGCTTGGCCATGTGAGCCGCATGGAAGATGGCAGGATCCCCAAAGACACATTGTACAGCGAGCTCGCCACTGGTATCAGACGTCTGCAAACGCGACGTGAAGTCCTGTGACATTGATCACAAGTCGTGGGAGTCAGTTGCCAGCGTTCGCCAGAGCTGGCGGGCAGTCATAAAGGCGGGGCTAAAGTGTGGCGAGTCGAAGAGACTTAGCAGTTGGCAGGAAAAAAGACAGAGGCGCAAGGGGAGAGCCAACTGTGTAACAGCCCCGACAAACAAATTTTTCTGCAGCACCTGTGGAAGAGCCTGTCACTCCAGAATTGGCCTTTATAGCCACTCCAGGCGCTGCTCTACATACCACTGACCACCTCCAGGCGTTTACCCATTGTCTCTCGAGATAAGGAGGCCAAAGAAGAAGAGAAAGAATTTTTTAAAATTAAAAAAAATAGATAAGACATATTGATGATACCAGACCCTGTCTTTGCATGTAGCAGATAAAGGGAGTCGTCATGGATACCAGATAAGGATTTGATTCATAGTAGATAACGGGAATCTGTGAAGTTTTGAACAGGTTATCACTGAGCCAAATAAGGAATTATCATTATGTTATTATGCCAGACCCCTATGAGTAAGTAAGAGGGGAGGGTCTCTGAAACAAGATTTAACCCCTGACTGAAACTGAGGAAGGCTCGAGAACCCTGGGGAATAACACTCGAGAAGATACCCTGAGCCAGGGGCTCAGAGAACAGAAGAGCAGCCGCAAGTCCAAGACTGATCACCTCCTGTCTTGACGGGTAGTATACTGTACAAGTAGTGAGAGCTTGTACTTTGATGATTTAGTGTGTGAATAGAATATCGATATACCTTTCACCAATCGGATTTCGCGGATTCTTTAAGAGTAGAGTACGTGTTGGGCACAACATTATCTCTTTGATCAAGATTCTGGCTGCCTCTCCTAGCTGCTCCTTCTCTGGCTTGGTGACAATTTTTCTTTGATTGCATCCCTGTGAGGTGACTTGGGATATGTTTTTTATGTTAAAGGCACTATATAAATATAAATATTATATAAATATAAATTGCTCACAGTTTGATTTTGCAAATTCAACCAAACTCATGGACCCAGGCACTAGGCGACAAGCAGTTGAAAGGTGTCCGGCACAGCTCATAGAGGCGTCTCTGTAATTCTATACATACAGAAAACTTCTGAGAAGCCGGGTCATATTCACAATCTTTAGCAGAGGTGTGACTGTCACTCTGCATAGTTTCTAAGAGCTGGTTCGGGTTACGTATCAGATAACTCATTAACTTCATAGCCCAAGCTACATTTCAATGTCTTTTATTCCTGGCTACGGTGGGGGAGCTTTTTCATTTGAAAAGCAAATGCAATGTTAGTAAATGCAATGCACCTTCAGCAAGAACAGTAATGCTTCCCCTCTCCTTTCCCCCCCACCCCCCCCGCTTCTTCCCCATCCCTTACCCGCTCCCTCTCCTCTTCCTTCCCCCACCCCTCTCCCCATCTACTCCCTCTCTCCCCTTCCCTCTCCTCCCTCTCCCCCACTCCTCCCTGACCCTGCTCTCCCTTCTCTATAAACTGGAACCCATCCAGCTGGTTCCCTGTGACACCTTTCTTCAGCAAATATCCTTTGTTTCAAGGGGCTGAAAATGCCATTGTTTGCTGCATGTTTGGACCAATAAAAGCACAGATGCACAAAGATGTTTTCAGGCCAGTGACTGGGAAACACAGTAAGTGACTGTTTGGTGTCCCTGCTACCTGTGCAGTCAAGGCAACCAGACGGAGCGAGCAGTGAGTAAAGCACAAAATATCGGGCAGTTGCTAGATTTTCTGATGCAAGATGAACAGTATTTGAATTGACAAACTCTAATCTGGGAGTCAGTGCAACCAGGAAGTAGGAAACAAACTCTAAGCAAACGGTTGAGGCTGGGTGAGTAAAGTAGGAGAATACAGCAGAGAGAGGAACTCCTCACATGTCAGAATTAAACAGCCTTCAGATTTCTTACCAAATCTTCCTAGCAACTGTATTTAGCCAATCTGGCAAATTCACTTTGGGGCAGTGCACTGACTTGTGTGAAAGCACCCATCCCCCCCACTGCCCCCACACCCCCCCCCCCCCCCCCCACCGCCACCTCACCCCAGTCCGTACCCAGTGGACCGAAGACCCTACTAAATGCAACTTAAGGCAGTTTTGCTAACAGGTTGTAAAGGGCCAAGGTTTAGGGATCTCTGAGTGTGGATACAGAGACTGGTGGCATTAACCAGCTAAAACTGTGCAGTTTATCAGCACAAGGTTCTGGTAAACCACACTGCTTGTCCAGTTAGAATAACCTTCCACCTCCTTGAGACACTACCTTCAGGCATTGAAGCTGTGCCAGAAAACACCCTCCCAACTCCTCAGTGACCCATCTATCCTACCGGGCCCCAGTAGTGAACAGAGCTGGCTGGTCAATGAGCAGCACTGCCCGTGAGGTAGACTGGTCCAGCTTGGCTCAGATATCAAGTTACAGATTCAGCCACAGAATGTTGACTTGCTTCTAATCTCCCAACACCAAGCATTGCGTCTTGGAGCCAATTTGACCCTTAAGAGACTCTTCCCCACTCAACAACAGCAACTTATAGTTATAAAGCATCCTGAATGTCATAAAACATCAAATTGTAGCACTGTCATACTGATGTATTGGCTTCATTCCATTAGATTGAAAACAAGGAACAATGTTTTAACTGCAGAAATTCTTGAATATTTTGAATCATAGTCTATTTAATTCAGTCACAGTCTGCTTCTGTTCAATATATAGGAGCTAAAATTTCAGGGTTGGGCTGTTCCTATGGCACTGTCCTTTCAACTAACAACAAAGTGCATTGAGAGACAATACAAGTGGCAAACAGGAGTGTACAAATAAGACTAACTGACGGGAGAGGGTTTAGGAGAAAGATTATAAGAGCTTCATGGACAGTTGGTTTGAACAGCGGTGAATTTAGGAAACAGAGAGATGGATGTAAATTAGAAAAAAGATGGAATGAGCATCAGAATATTTAGGAGAACAATGGACAAATCACTAGAAAATTTGGGAGTGAGTTGGAATGGTCAGTGGAAGATTTCGGGGAGAGGCAGGAGGAGCAGCAGAGAGTGTACAAGAGAGAGGAGCTGAGATGTAAAGGATTTAGGAGAGAGATGGGTTGAGCAGTAGAAAATTTATTAGAGACAGAGTGGTACAGGATTTAAGAGAATTGACTGAAGATGGTTGCGGGTATGTCAGCAGAAGTGACACTCAATGTATGCACAAGGTCCCATCAACAGTAATTAAATAATGGACAGAATGTTACCGACCCCCTAGCAAGGGGAACGGAGGTGGGGTGGGGCCAGTAAAATGGTGAGGGCCCGCGTTAGGTTGGCTTCTCACAAATCAATTTTACGAGATATGGGCAGTGGGACAGATCAAGTGGCAGGCAAGTAATGAAGGTCATTAAGCAGCTAATTGTTTCTACCTGTTTCCTACCTGTTACCAATTTTACGAATGTCACACGGAATGCACAGAGGCTCAGAGTATCACCTACTCAAAGGAGATGAGATCGGAATGGCAGCTGAGTTGTGGAGGGAACTGGCACCATACGATGAAGCTGTCTGTAGGCTGTGTCCTGAGGAAGCGATGCTATCAAATTTGGAGGCACAGCAGAGGGTGCGGCCAATGTGAAGTGCTGCTAGAGGAAAGACCCATTTGGGATTTGGACCAGCAAGCGGCAGGTCAAGGTGACCTTGAAGGTCGATGCCAATGGAGCCATCATCCACCCTCCCTCCAGCTTCGCTATTGGGGGAAGTCGAGGCTTTATCTATTTATTTATTTTTAAATTTAATTAATTTATTTAGAGATACAGCACTGAAACAGGCCCTTCGGCCCACCGAAGCTGTGCCGACCATCAACCACTCATTTATACCAATCCTACACTAATCCCATATTCCTACCACATCCCCACTTTCCCTATATTCCCCTACCACCTACCTATATGAGGGGCAATTTATAATGGCCAATTTACCTATCAACCTGCAAGTCTTTGGCTGTGGGAGGAAACCAGAGCACCCGGAGGAAACCCACGCAGACACAGGGAGAACTTGCAAACTCCACACAGGCAGGACCCAGAATTGAACCCGGGTCGCTGGAGCTGTGAGGCTGCGGTGCTAACCACTGCGCCACTGTGCCACCCTTAGTCTACGCTGGGCAGCCCAGACTTTGTCGCAACTGTGGCAAATCTGATCACGGGGCAGCTAACTGCTGCACAGTAGTCTGCAAGAACTGCAAGAAGGAA
Source organism: Heterodontus francisci (assembly GCF_036365525.1). Lineage (NCBI taxonomy): Eukaryota > Metazoa > Chordata > Chondrichthyes > Heterodontiformes > Heterodontidae > Heterodontus > Heterodontus francisci. The sequence continues at coordinate 1,054,132 of NC_090383.1, forward strand.
GGCCATCAGACCAAGGACTGTAAACAGAGTAAGTGCTGCAACTTGGACAAGCCGCTAACCCTGGACAAGCTGACAAAGGCCGTCAGGTCCTTCGAGACGAGTAAAACTCCCGGAAGCGATGGCTTACCAGTCGAGTTGTACTCGGCCCTGTGGGACTGGGTCGGCCCAGACCTGCTGGAAGTATACGAGAGTATGCTCCTGGCTGGCAGCATGTCAGAATCTATGAGGAAAGGCATCATCACCCTCATCTATAAGTGGAACGGGGAGAGGGCGGAAATCAGAAATTGGTGGCCCATCTCACTTCTTAATGTTGACTACAAGACTCTGTCAAAAGTTATAGCCAGTCGAGTCAAGTCTGCTCTGAAGTTGGTGATTCACCCTGATCAGACCTGCACTGTACCCGGCAGGAAGATCTCTGATAATCTCACGCTACTCGGGGATACGATCGCCTATGTACGGGACAGGAGGGTGGACACCTGCCTCATCAGCCTAGACCAGGAGAAGGCTTTTGACAGGATATTGCACACCTACATGATGGACGTGCTTTCGAAAATGGGGTTTGGGGAGGAAATCTGCAATTGGATCAAACTGCTCTACGCAAACATCAGTAGCGCAGTCTCAATCAATGGGTGGGAATCAGAAAGTTTCCCGATCCAATCTGGAGTCCGACAGGGCTGTCCTCTCTCCCCGGTCTTGTTTGTTTGCTGTATTGAACCCTTTGCTGAGTCTATTAGGAAGGATGCGAGCATAAGAGGGGTGACAATCCCAGGCAGTGGAGGCACTCAGGTTAAAACATGGATGACGTCGCTGTCTTCTGCTCGGACTGGCTGTCTGTTCGCAGACTGATGAGCATTTGCGGCCAGTTCGAGCTGGCCTCGGGAGCCAAAGTTAACCACGACAAGAGCGAGGCCATGTTCTTTGGGAACTGGGCTGACTGATCCTTTGTCCCCTTCACCTTCAGGTCAGACTACCTGAAGGTGCTGGGGATATGGTTCGGAAGGGCCGGGGCGTGCACCAAAACCTGGATGGAGTGAGTAGCCAGGATACACCATAAACTAAGTATGTGGGAGCAGTGATCTCTCTCCATTGTGGGTAAGAACCTGGTCATCAGATGCGAGGCGCTCACATTGTTGCTGTATGTGGTGCAGGTCTGGCCCATACCCCACTCCTGCGCTGTGGCGGTCACACAAGCCATTTTCCGCTTCATCTGGGGATCCAAAATGGACCAGGTCCGGAGGGACACAATGTTCATACCTCTGGATAAGGGCGGGAAAAATGTACCCAACTTCACCCTCATCCTGATGACCACCTTCGTGTGCGACTGCATCAGGCTGTGCGTAAATCCCCAGTATGCAAACACCAAGTGTCACTACGTTCTGAGGTTCTATCTGTCCCCAGTGTTGCGAAGGATGGGTCTGGTCACATTGCCACGGAATGCTCCATCCAGTTGGACCGTGCCGTACCACCTATCCTTCGTGGAAAAGTTTCTGCAGAAAAACACCTTTGACCACCAATCCATCAGGCAATGGTCTGCATGGAATGTCCTCAAGGCCCTACGGGAAAAAGAGATGGTGGATCCTGTCGGATGGTTCCCCGAGCAGACTGTCAAAGTCATTTGGCAGAATGCCTCATCACCAGAACTTTCAAACAAGCACCAAGATGTAGCTTGGCTGGTGGTGAGAAGGGCCCTCCCCGTCAGATCCTTCCTGCACGCCCGGAGTCTCACCGCCTCCGCACAATGCCCTCGAGGTAGCTGTGGTGGGGAAGAGACTGTTACCCACCCCCTTCTGGAATGTATCTTTGCAAAGCAGGTGTGGAAAGAGATGCAGTGGTTTTTGTCAAGGTTCATCCCAAGCAGCTCTGTAACACAGGAGTCTGTGCTCTACGGGCTGTTCCCAGGGACGCACACCGAGATAAACATCAACTGCTGCTGGAGGACCATCAATTCGATGAAAGACGCTCTTTGGTCTCCTCGAAACTTGCTGGTCTTTCAGCGCAAAGAGTTGTCCACGACCGAGTGTTGCAGACTGGCACATTCCAAGGTCCAGGACTACGTGCTGAGGGACGCACTAAAGCTTGGGGCAGCCGCAGCAAAGGCTCAATGGGGAAAGACCACTGTGTAAGGTCCTCCCACCGAGCTGAATGGAGGGGCGGGATCCATGGAAAACCCCTCGAACTGTATCCAGAAAATATTTGTTTGCTGTAAAATGTACATGGCATGTAAAATGAAATGGAAGGTTGTGAGGCAACTCACTCCTGTATTGAAGGAAACTGATCTCCTTTGCACTCATTGTCTTGCTTGACTTGGTGCTTTTTGGAACTGTTTTGTAATGTATTTTTTACAGATTTTTATGAATAAAGTATATTTTGGAATTTAAAAAAAGCTGCTGGAGGAAAGATGTCTCTCAAGTCCATAGCAGCCACTGGAGGGAGAACAAGCTTTCTGAGAAGCTCCTCGCAGTGGAGGCTTTCTCTGGCTCTGGGGTCAATGCTTTCAGACTTTGACTCCTCACTTGAGGAGTCAAGTGGCACAGAGATAGGGATGCAGCCATTGGATGTGGATGAAGAGGGTACATGGGGGCAAGAGGGCAGCCTCATGGTCACAGAAGGTGCTACCAGCTCAAAGCATGTACTGTCAGAGGCTCTGCTTCATGAAGATGTCCGAGCACCAATGTCTATGAAGATCGTGTCTCCAGGCAGGTGGTGGCAGAGCTGTGCGGTATGCTGCAGCAGAAGGTGATGCCAGTGGGATGTGGTGGACACCCAATGCCTGTTGTCTTAAAGATGATGTTGGCACTCAACTTTTTCATCTGTGCTTCATTCCAGGGATTGGATGTGGCATCAGCAGCCCATTGCTGCATAAAGGAGGTTATGGATGCCATGTTCGTTATGCTGGACAATATATCATGTTCATAACTGGTCAGGGCAGTTGGCTCCACAGACCTCATGGATGAGGCTATGTTATGGAGGCCCATGTGCAGCTACTGCATCCACTCAGTGCTACCATCCATGCGTCCATCCATGAGGGTTACCACTCTCTTTATGGAGGATACCATGCGCTCACATGCCAGTGAAATGGTGCCACTTATAGCATGGGTGGACTCCTCCACCATTTTCACATGGGATTGCACTGCCTCTGGAAACTTTGACAGACGTTCATACATTTCATGCTGCTGCTGAAGCACATCTTCTGTTTTGATGATGACACCTGAGGCTTGCCAGCATGAAGCTGAGCATCGCTGCACCTCCCACTCCTCCGAAGGGAAGTGGCTGCAGCTGTCACTGCCTCCGTTACCTCCTTCTGCATGTCTGTGCAGTGCTCACCAGATTGTACGACCCATTCTACATGCGCAATAGAGTCCGCTGCCATGTGCTGGTGGAGGGTGCACTGGAACAAAGTGACGCAGTGTCTTGAGATGGTGGTGCATCCTCTGAGCTTTCCACTGCAGCAGAAGCCTTCGTCTCTGCCTCATCTGCTGTTGTACCTGCTGAAGAGACATGATTTAAGTGAAACAGCTGCTCCTTCAATCAAGCCCTGGCGCCCCTCCTTGATCAGGAGCTTCCAATGGTGTTAAAGGCCCACACACAGGTGTCACAGGGCACACATGGTCTAGGGAATGATCCATCGCTTTACTCACTCTCCATTGCTTCCACACCTGCCTCGCCCTCAGTGACAAGCTGTCTCATCATGGCCAATCCAATCTCCATGGCTGCCTCCTCCATCAGTGTCACCACAGTGATGAATGGCACTCCACTTCCATTGCATTGACAATCCCTGGAGTTCTGAGCATGCTTCTCCTGGAAGCACAGACATACAGTGTCATGCTGTCTCATCTGTGCTGGTCATTCTGTGTTGGTCACTCTGTGGCACCGTAAATGTGCAGCAATGTTTGGCAATGGTGAGGTGACCATCCAGCCATCTCAATGCAGCATTCACTTATCACTGACAATGGGGTTTGGGTGCACTTGAACTGGGCACCTCAATGTGGTGTTGGTGCCTGGTGTTACTCATGCATGGGTCCACCACCTGGCCTCACATTTCATGGGTGCCTTTTAATTCATGTCAGGCATCCAGTTTGCAATTCTAAATGCCACTCACCTTTCCAGACCACACCAGATCTCTTCCTGTACTGGATCCAGGTTCTTGCAACCATCCCTCGGCTGCTCACTCTGTCTGCCACCTCCAGCCATGCCTTTATTGTTAGGCTTGCTGGACTCCTCCTGTAATATTACTTGTTCCTTTCATGTGTGAACTATTAAAATTCACAGGACTACAAGTAATATCCAAAGAAAATGTGGGTTTTATTGTAACTTAACTTGAACAAAGAACAAAGAACAGGCCATTAAGCTCTCCAAGCCTGCCTAAACGAAAACCTTCTGCACTTCTGGGGTCCGTATCCCTCTATTCCCATCCTATTCATGTATTTGTCAAGATGCTTCTTAAACGTCTCTATGGTACCTGCTTCCACCACCTCCCCCGGCAACAAGTTCCAGGCACTCACCACCCTCTGTGTAAAGAACTTGCCTCGTACATCCCCTCTAAACATTGTCCCTCTCACCTTAAACCTATGTCCCCTAGTAACTGACTCTTCCACCCTGGGAAAAAGCTTCTGACTATCCACTCTGTCCATGCCGCTTATAACTTTGTAAACCTCCATCATGTCGCCCCTCCACCTCCGTCATTCCAGTGAAAACAATCCGAGTTTATCCAACCTCTCCTCATTGCTAATGCCGTCCAGACCAGGCAACATCCTGGTAAACCTTTTCTGTACCCTCTCCAAAGCCTCCACGTCCTTCTGGTAGTGTGGCGACCAGAATTGCACGCAATATTCTAAGTGTGGCCTAACTAAAGTTCTGTACAGCTGCAGCATGACTTGCCTATTTTTATACTCTATGCCCCGACCGATGAAGGCAAGCATGCCGTAAGCCTTCTTGACTACCTGATCCACCTGCGTTGCCACTTTCAGTGACCTGTGGACCTGTACGCCCAGATCTCTCTGCCTCTCAATACTCCTAAGGGTTCTGCCATTTACAGTATACCTCCCACCTGCATTAGACCTTCCAAAATGCATTACCTCACATTTGTCCGAATTAAACTCCATCTGCCATTTCTCCGCCCAAGTCTCCAACCGATCTATATCCTGCTGTATCTTCTGACAATCCTCATCACTGTCCGCAACTCCACCAACCTTTGTGTCGTCCGCAAACTTACTAAACAGACCAGCTACATTTTCCTCCAAATCATTTATATATACTACAAACAGCAAAGGTCCCAGCACTGATCCCTGCGGAACACCACTAGTCACATCCCTCCATTCGGAAAAGCACCCTTCCACTGCTACCCTCTGTCTTCTATGACCGAGCCAGTTCTGTATCCATCTTGCCAGCTCCCCTCTGATCCCGTGTGACTTCACCTTATGTATCAGTCTGCCATGAGGGACCTTGTCAAAGGCTTTACTGAAGTCCATATAGATAACATCCACTCCCCTTCCTTCATCAATCATCTTTGTCACTTCCTCAAAAAACTCAATCAAATTAGTGAGACACGACCTCCCCTTCACAAAACCATGCTCCCTCTCGCTAATAAGTCCATTTGTTTCCAAATGGGAGTAAATCCTGTCCCGAAGAATCCTCTCTAATAATTTCCCTACCACTGACGTAAGGCTCACCGGCCTATAATTTCCTGGATTATCCTTGCTACCCTTCTTAAACAAAGGAACAACATTGGCTATTCTCCGGTCCTCTGGGACCTCACCTGTAGCCAATGAGGATGCAAAGATTTCTGTCAAGGCTCCAGCAATTTCTTCCCTTGCCTCCCTCAGTATTCTGGGGTAGATCCTATCAGGCCCTGGGGACTTATCTACCTTAATGCTTTGCAAGACACCCAACACCTCCTCCTTTTTGATAATGAGATGACTGAGACTATCTGCACTCCCTTCCCTAGGCTCATCATCCACCAAGTCCTTCTCCTTGGTGAATACCGATGCAAAGTACTCATTTAGTACCTCGCCCATTTCCTCTGGCTCCACACATAGATTCCCTTCTCTGTCCTTGAGTGGGCCAACCCTTTCCCTGGTTACCCTCTTGCTCTTTATATACGTATAAAAAGCCTTGGGATTTTCCTTAATCCTGTTTGCCAATGACTTCTCATAACCTCTTTTAGCCCTCCTGACTCCTTGCTTAAGTTCCTTCTTACTGTCTTTATATTCCTCAAGGGATTCGTCTGTTCCTAGCCTTCCAGCCCTTACGAATGCTTCCTTTTTCTTTTTGACGAGGTCTACAATATCCCGCGTTATCCAAGGTTCCCGGAACTTGACAAACTTATCCTTCTTCCTCACAGGAACATGCTGGTCCTGGATTCTAATCAACCGACGTTTGAAAGACTCCCACATGTCAGATGTTGATTTACCCTCAAACAGCTGCCCCAATCTAAATTCTTCAGTTCTTGCCTAATATTGTTATAATTAGCCTTCCCCCAATTTAGCACCTTCACCCGAGGACTACTCTTATCCTTATCCACAAGTACCTTAAAACTTATGGAATTATGGTCACTGTTCCCCTACTGAAACTTCGACCACCTGGCTGGGCTCATTCCCCAATACCAGGTCCAGTACGGCCCCATCCCTAGTTGGACTATCTACTTATTGTTTCAAGAAGCCCTCCTGGACGCTCCTTACAAATTCTGCCCCATCCAAGCCTCTAGCACTAAGTGAGTCCCATATATATACAAGTAGTACTGCACACGGCACATCCATGTGTGAACATGACATCACTTCCTCCGGTGACCTTCACTTACAGGTCTTAAGGTGGTCCCACAACATCCCCCCCTTTTTCCAAAGTAAAAGCAAATGTACAATATACAGTGATGTTGCAGTTCAGACTAACTATACATGATTAAAACAAAATGTTATTTACAATTTAGTAAGTTTAACCACTCTTTAAAACATAGAGGAGGTTTTCTTATTCATCCTGATCCTGTTATTGTAAACCTCTTCCCAGATCTGAGCTCACTTTGATGACTCCACTGAGACTCTGGTGACGTGGAACTCTGGTTAGCGTGTTCTTCCTCTGCGCTCGTAGTCTCTGTAAGGTCATCTTCAGACTTGAACGTGTCTGCGATGCCGCAGGGTTGTCACATGTATTGTTGTCATACAGCTCTCTGAGTTGACTTCGGTTCTGTCTGAGAATCACACCATTGGGTGTCTGGACCTCATATGATCTGGGCTGGTTGCATATCCTAGCAACCTCTTCAGGATACCAAATTCCCAATGCATGATTGAGGACTCTGACCTTCTGTCCTACTCGCAATTGAGCTAATTCTGGTCCTGCCTGCCTGTTGTATGATGCCTTCATCTTCCTTTGCTTAGACAGAAATATATCCTTTACTGTGCTTTCCAAACATCAACTCTGCAGGTGATGGTAAACCCATTGTTCCAACCAGGTGAGGAGGGCGGTGGGGTGCGGGGGGGTCACAGTCACCCCTCTTGCCCTTCCTCTTATTTGAACACTATAGGGTTTATTTCTTTTTAAACAGTGGTTGTGCTTAACACCTCAGTGAGTGTTTTACCTTTTATGTGATTGTGAAAGAACAAATTGGACAGGTTTTCTTGATTTAAACAAGAGGTAAATTTACTATACTCAAAAAGATAAACCTGATCTAAAAGTAATAAAAAAAAGCTACACATTCACCCACACATTCACAAGAGGATCAGACACACACACAAATAGATTACAAAGTGGAAAGTAGATTTTTTGGTTGGATTAAATTCCACAGTCTGTGGTTGGATGATTCAGTGGTCTTCCAGCTGGATTTGTATTCTTGAAGTCTTTGTGGCTGGCCCACTTTGCTCAGGGTTTTCTTGGAGACAGAACTGTAGGTGGTACTCTTCCCCTGGTCTCTGGCTATAGCAGTCTGAAGGCTTGGAGGTCCACGGTTGCAGACAGTTTTCAAACTTGATGTTTTCTGGAGAGAGAGGGAGAGAGAGAGAGGAAGGGAGGCACATAGCCTTCTCTACTACTGCAGTCTCAGTTACTGCTTGTCTCTTGTCTGTGTAACAAAACTCCCAATGTGTGTGTGAGTGTGTGTGGGGAATTTAAAACGGGAACTTTCATATTTCAATCTGTGTGTTAATGCTTTGCTTCATTACTGGATAAGTCTTGTTTGATAATAAACTGATAATTTTGTTGTCTATTAAAGAAAGCTGGTTGGTGTATTTTATCCTGGGATAAAGAGTAGAGTATATAATTGTCCATATCGGTAACTGGATAAACATTTTTAAAATATATGTTGTGACCTGTGGAGAGTGGGACTAGAAAAGACAATGCAGTCCTCCCATCTCAGTCATAACACCCTTCATCCACATGTGTTACTTCCTCAAAGAACTCCAATAAATTAGTCAAATATGATTTCCCTTTCATAAAACCATGTTGACTCTGCCTGATGACATTGAGATTTTCTAAGTGCCCTGCTATAACCTCTTCAATAATAGATTCCAGCATTTTCCCTATGACAGATGTTAAACTAATGGGCCTGTAGTTTCCTGTTTTCTGTCTCCCTCCTTTCTTGAATAGAGGAGTCACATTTGCTATTTTCCAATCTGATGGGACCTTTCCAGAATCTAGGGAATTTTGGAAAATTAAAACCAATGCATCTATTATCTCAGCAGCCACTTCTTTTAAGACCCTAGGATGAAGTCCATCGGATCTGGGGAATTGTCAGCTTTTAGTTCCAATATTTTTTTCAGGACCCTTTCCCTGGTGATTATAATTGGTTTAAGTTCCTTCCTCCCAAATTCAATTATAATATCATTGAATTTTACATTCAGTTTGAGGGAGAGAAAAGTGGGTCTAAGACCTTAATTTTAATTTTAAATAAGGGCAATTATGAGGGCATGAAAGCAGAGCTAGCAAAAGTGAACTAGCAAAGTAGTTTAAAGGATAGGTCAATAGAGATGCAGTGGCAGACATCTAACGGGATATTTCAGAATACACAAAATAGATACATTCCAACGAGAAAGAAAAACTCCAAGGAGAGGACCCAGCATCCATGGTTAACTAAAAAAGTAAAAGATAGTATCAAACTTACAGAAAAAGCCTATAATTGCACAAAGATGGGTGGCATATTCGAAGATTGGACAGAATATAAAACGTAGCAAAGAACAACTAAAAGATTAATAAGGAGAGAGTGAGAGAAAGCTAGCTAGAGATATAAAACAGATAATAAGAGTTTCTAAAGATATTTTAAAAAGAAAAGAGTTAACAAAGTGAGCGTTGGTCCTATAGAAAGTGAATCTGGGGAATTAATAAGGGAAAATAAGGAGATGGCAGATGAACTGAACAGGTATTTTGCATCGGTCTTCACTATAGAGGATATAAGTAACATCCCAGAAATAACAGTAAATCAGGAAATGAAAGGGAGGGAGGAACTCAAGAAAATTATAATCACCAGGGAAGTGGTACTGAACAAATTGTTGCAGCTGTGGGCTGACAAATCCCTGGGTCCTGACGGACTTCATTCTCGGGTCTTAAAAGAAGTTGCTAATGAGATAGTTGATGTGTTGGTTTTAATTTTCCAAAATTCCCCTAGATTCAGGGAAGGTTCCATTAGATTGCAAAACAGCCAATGTAACTCCTTTATTCAAAATGGGAGACAGAAAGCAGGAAATTACATGCCAGTTAGCTTAACATCTGTCATAGGGAAGATGTTAGAAGCTATCATTAAAGACGTTATAGTAGGGCACTTAGAAAAATTCAAGGTAATCCAGCAGAATCAATGTGGATTTGTGAAAGGGAAATCATGTTTGACCAATTTATTGGAGTTCCTTGAAGAAGTAACGTGCTGTGGATAAAGGGGAACTGGTGGATATACTGTACTTAGATTTCCAGAAGGCATTTGATGAGGTGTCACAAGGTTATTGTGGAAAATAAAAATTCATGGTGTAGGGGTAACATTTTGGCATGGATAAAAGATTGGCTAGCTAAAAGGAAACAGAGTAGGAATATGGGTCATTTTCTGGTTGACAAGATGTAACGAGTGGTGTGCCACTGGGATCAGTGCTGGGACCTCAACTTTTTACAATTTATATAAATGACTTGGATGAAGGGACCGAAGGTATGGTTGCTAAATTTTCTGATGACAAATAAATTGTGAAGAGGACATAAAGGAGTCTGCAAAGGGATATAGATAGCTTAAGTGAGTGGGCAAAAATTTGGCAACTGGAGAATAATGTGGGGAAATGCGAACTTATCCACTTTGGCAGGAAGCACATTATTTAAATGGAGAGAGATTGCAGTACTCTGAGGTACAGAGGGATCTGAGTATCCTGGTACATGAATCACAAAAGGTTGATGATACAGCAAATAATTAGGAAGGCAAATGGAATGTTGCCGTTTATTGCAAGGGGAATGGAATATAAAAGTGGAGCTGTTTTGCTACAGTTGTATAGGGTATTGGTGAGAACACATCTGGAGTACTGTGTACAGTTTTGGTCTCCTTATTTAAGAAAGGATATAAATGTGTTAGAGGCAGTTCAGAGAAGGTTCACTCGACTGATATCTGGGATGGGGGCGTTATCTTATGAACAAAGGTTGGACAGGTTGAAACATATAAGATCCTGAGGGGAGTTAACAGGGTGGATGTGGAAAGGATATTTCCCCTTGTGGGAGAGTGTTAGCGGGAATGAATCTAGAAGAATCACTCGACACTCAGGTCTGCTCCAATGTCAAACAGTCTATTACGCCAGCGGGGAGCAGGTCACTGGGCTGTCCAGATACCTCTCCACTGAACAAAGGAAAATCCACAACAGATATACAGTTACTCAGCCCATCCCGGCTGGACATAATCCAATCATAACGGTTATTGATTACATACATTACACATATTACCAATTAGATTACTCATTAGGCATCATGTGGTTACGTGATCAGCTCATAGCAAGCCCCCTGATCATCTTGTGATGTTTCCCAGACCCCCTTATCAACTATCCTTGAGTCTCCACAATGAATCCTTTTACCTTTATCAAGCTTGCATTCCTGATTGCTTCGTGCAGTCTGCAGTTACACAAAGCAGCTGTCTTATACACTGATATGAGGGGCCCTCCTTGGTCAGGCTAATTGCCTGTGCTAAGCAGTACTATGCTCAAGGCTGCAAGCTAACTAACTTGTCCCACAATGCCTTGGGTAAATACTCCATTTTGTAACAATATGTGGCTATACTTTCATCTTATATATACATATGTGTATTTATTTAGCTGCATCGGCCACAATTTTTTCCTTCTACAGAGAGACTAAAACTAGAGGACACAGTTTAAATATAAGGGGTCGCCAATTTAAGATGGAGGTGAGGAGAATTTTTTTTTTCTCAGAGGGTTGTGAATCTTTGGAACTCTCTTCCAGTGAGGCAGGGTCATTGAATATTTTTAAGGCAGAGGTAGATACATTCTTGACTAACAAGGGAGTCAAAGGGTATCGGGGGGTAGGCGGGAAAGTGGAATCGAGGCCACAATCAAATCAGCCATGATCTTATTAAATCACGGAGCAGGCCTGAAGGGGCTATTGGCCGACTCCTGTTCCTAATGCATACGTTCTTATGTTCTTGTTCTCAAATCCTGAAGTAGGGCTTGAACTCCAACTTTCTGTTTTTAACAGATCTTCTCAACTGGTTGAATCCAATGCTTTAGGTTAATGTGTGTTCTTGCTGTGGAATCATGCTTTGTTGCACTCGGCTGTGAGATCAAACTAATTCAACCACTGATGAAAGAAGGACACCTACTCCATTCAAGTGACAAACACGATGGAGCAGAGGATTGTCCCAGAGACAAGGTTCAGTCCGCAGTAAGTGTGCTGATCAGGACCAGAGAAGGTTAAACCAATCACTAACAGGTTTGAGTATTAGGTTGTATGACGGCCCTAGTTATATCTTTGGTCAATGAGATTATCTGAAGTTGTACAAGCCAGCTAAATTTCAGGTAACTGGCAAAAATGCTAGAAGAGAGTCAAGGAGTAACATTTTTATGTAGCGAGTTGTGATCTGGAATACGCTGCATGAAAGGGTGATAGAAGCAGATTGAAAAATAATTTTCAAAAGGAAACTGGATAAATACTTGAAAAGGAAAAATTTGTAGGGCTATGGAGAAAGATCAGGGAAGTGTGACTAATAAGACAGCTGACACAGTAACAATGGGCTGAATGGCCTCTTTCTTTGTTGAGATCAATGACCCATTCCTGACTTGCCACACTGTCACCTTCATTTTAATGAATGGGAATGCATTGACTGAGACTCCTGCTGGGAGTCAGGTTTCACCAAATTCACCCCAATTTTCCAGCAACCTATTCCAGAGCAATTTCTAGAACTCTGTGTACCCTTGTTTGGGGCAGATGGAGGTTGTGATCCAGACATGGCTCCTGTGGAGAATCCCAAAGGAATATCCAGGTTCTGGCTCATTTTGAAGACCTACTATTGCTCTTCCATTGGCATTCTGGCAGAAATCCTGTGCAGATTCGGAGAAAAGTGCAGTGTGAACGTGTTTCCAAACAGCTCAGCCCCTTCAGTGATTCCTTTCCTGGGATTTCCATCAATATCCCACGAACAGATGACTGGAAAATATTCATGGGAATTCAGTCACTTATACAAATTGATTCACCCTCTGGTTTGTTTGGAGATCGAACACAAACAGTGGCTGTTATCAACCAAGCCATCTTTATTCACTAACTCTATCTTAACTTATTTTATCTCCTGACTGTCTCCCCCTCCTTTCCCCCAATTCTGGCTCCCCTGACTCCATTCCCCACCCCCCCACCCCCCCAACCCCATCTCACCACCAACATCTGTCTAAGCTGGAAAGTGAGACAATAAGGAAGTAGATAATTGGGAATTTATGCTTGCAGCAGGGTTATTTATTTACATGTTATGGATCACAAACTAAATATTTGTGATGTGCTTATTCAAAAGAAAGCAGAAAAAAGGGGAATCTCAAGCGGAGGATGATCTGATCAGCGACCCTTTCAGGCCGGTTTACAGCGAGATGCTCGAGGTAACCCAGGTGATTATTATTGCTTCTCTTTTATAAAAACCTGCTGAAAAATTGCGATGTTTGTATTTCTTCTAAATCCCCTGCAGCAATAAAACTAACGTAAATAGTTACACAAGCCGTTACTACACATGTATTCTTGAGTATTAGGAGTGTCAGCATTAGCTCAGTGGTTAGCAGTCTCACCGCTTGGTGGATTTAAACCCCACTCTAGAGACATGAGCTCATAATCCAGGCTGACACTTTAGTGCGGTACTGAGAGAACGCCGCACTGTTGGAGAGTTGGCACCGAGAGAACGCCACACTGTCGGAGAGTTGGCACCGAGAGAACGCCGCATTGTCGGAGAGTCGGTACCGAGAGAGCGCCGCACTGTTGGAGAGTCGGTACCGAGAGAACGCCGCACTGTCGGAGAGTCGGTACCGAGAGAGCGCCGCACTGTCGGAGAGTCGGTACGGAGAGAGCGGCGCACTGTCGGAGAGTCGGTACCGAGAGAATGCTGCACTGTCGGAGAGTCGGTACTGAGAGAACGCCGCACTGTCGGAGAGTCGGTACCGAGAGAGCGCCGTGCTGTCGGAGAGTCGGTACCGAGAGAGCGCCGTACTGTCGGAGAGTCGGTACCGACAGAGCGCCGCATGTCGGAGAGTCGGTACTGAGAGAACGCAGCACTGTCGGAGAGTCGGTACTGAGAGAGCGCCGCACTGTCGGAAGGTCGGTACTGAGAGAGCACCGCACTGTCGGAGAGTCGCTACTGAGAGAGTGCCGCACTGTCGGAGAGTCGGCACTGAGAGAGCGCCGCACTGTCGGAGAGTCGGTACTGAGAGAACGCAGCACTGTCGGAGAGTCGGTACTGAGAGAGCGCCGCACTGTCGGAGAGTCGGCACTGAGAGAGCGCCGCACTGTCGGAGAGTCGGTACTGAGAGAACGTTGCATTGTCGGAGAGTCGGTACTGAGAGAACGCAGCACTGTCGGAGAGTCGGTACTGAGAGAGCGCCGCACTGTCGGAGAGTCGGTACTGAGAGAGTGCCGCACTGTCGGAGAGTCGGTACTGAGAGAGCGCTGCACTGTCGGAGAGTCGGTACTGAGAGAGCGCCGCACTGTCGGAGAGTCGGTACTGAGAGAGCGCCGCACTGCCGGAGAGTCGGTACCGAGAGAGCGCAGCACTGTCGGAGAGTCGGTACTGAGACAGCGCCGCTCTGTCGGAGAGTCGGTACTGAGAGAGCGCCGCACTGTCGGAGAGTCGGTGCTGAGAGAATGCCGCACTGTCGGAGGGGCAGTAGTGAGATTGCCGCACTGTCGGAGGGGCAGTACTGAGAACGCAGCACTGTCGGAGGGGCAGTACAGAGAACGCAGCACTGTAGGAGAGTCGGTACTGAGAGAGTGCCGCACTGTCGGCGAGTCGGCACTGAGAGAGCGCCGCACTGTCGGAGAGTCGGTACTGACAGAACGCAGCACTGTAGGAGAGTCGGTACTGAGAGAGCGCCGCACTGTCAGAGAGTCGGTACTGAGAGAGCGCCGCACTGTCGGAGAGTCGGTACCGAGAGAACGCCGCACTGTCGGAGAGTCGGTGCTGAGAGAATGCCGCACTGTCGGAGGGGCAGTAGTGAGATTGCAGCACTGTCGGAGGGGCAGTACTGAGAACGCAGCACTGTCGGAGAGTCGGTACTGAGAGAGCGCCGCACTGTCGGAGAGTCGGCACTGAGAGAGCGCCGCACTGTCGGAGAGTCGGTACTGAGAGAACGTTGCATTGTCGGAGAGTCGGTACTGAGAGAACGCAGCACTGTCGGAGAGTCGGTACTGAGAGAGCGCCGCACTGTCGGAGAGTCGGTACTGAGAGAGTGCCGCACTGTCGGAGAGTCGGTACTGAGAGAGCGCTGCACTGTCGGACAGTCGGTACTGAGAGAACGCATCACTGTCGGAGAGTCGGTACTGAGAAAACGCAGCACTGTCGGAGAGTCTGTACTGAGAGAACGCAGCACTGTCGGAGAGTCGGTACTGAGAGAGCGTCGCACTGTCGGAGAGTCGGTACTGAGAGAGCGCGCACTGTCGGAGAGTCGGTACTGAGAGTGCGCCGCACAGTCGGAGAGTCGGTACTGAGAGAGCGCCGCACTGCCGGAGGGGCAGTAGTGAGATTGCAGCACTGTCGGAGGGGCAGTACTGAGAACGCAGCACTGTCGGAGAGTCGGTACTGAGAGAACGCCGCACTGTCGGAGAGTCGGTACTGAGAGAACGCAGCACTGTCAGAGAGTCGGTACTGAGACAGCGCCGCACTGTCGGAGAGTCGGTACTGAGAGAACGCCGCACTGTCGGAGAGTCGGTACTGAGAGAACGCAGCACTGTCAGAGAGTCGGTACTGAGACAGCGCCGCACTGTCGGAGAGTCGGTACTGAGAGAACGCCGCACTGTCGGAGAGTCGGTACTGAGAGAACGCAGCACTATCGGAGAGTCGGTACTGAGAGAGCGCCGCACTGTCGGAGAGTCGGTACTGAGAGAGCACCGCACTGTCGGAGAGTCGGTACTGAGAGAGCGCCGCACTGTCGGAGAGTCGGTACTGAGAGAACGCCGCACTGTCGGAGAGTCGGTACTGAGAGAGCGCCGCACTGTCGGAGAGTCGATACTGAGAGAGCGCCGCACTGTCGGAGAGTCGGTACTGACAGAACGCAGCACTGCCGGAGAGTCGGTACTGAGAGAACGCCGCACTGTCGGCGAGTCGGTACTGAGAGGTCGGCGAGTCGGTACTGAAAGAGCGCCGCACTGTCGGAGGGGCAGTAGTGAGATTGCAGCACTGTCGGAGGGGCAGTACTGAGAACGCAGCACTGTCGGAGGGGCAGTACTGAGAACGCAGCACTGTCGGAGGGGTAGTACAGAGAACGCAGCACTGTCGGAGAGTCGGCACTGAGAGAGCGCCGCACTGTCGGAGAGTCGGTACTGACAGACGCAGCACTGTCGGAGAGTCGGTACTGAGAGAGCGCCGCACTGTCGGAGAGTCGGTACTGAGAGAGCGCCGCACTGTCGGAGAGTCGATACCGAGAGAACGCCGCACTGTCGGAGAGTCGGTGCTGAGAGAATGCCGCACTGTCGGAGGGGCAGTAGTGAGATTGCAGCACTGTCGGAGGGGCAGTACTGAGAGCGCCGCACTGTCGGAGAGTCGGTACTGAGAGAACGCAGCACTGTCGGAGAGTCGGTACTGAGAGAGCGCCGCACTGTCGGAGAGACGTAACTGAGAGAGCGCCGCACTGTCGGAGAGTCGGTACTGAGAGAGCGGCGCACTGTCGGAGAGTCGGTACTGAGAGAACGCAGCACTGTCGGAGAGTCGGTACTGAGAGAGCGCCGCACTGTCGGAGAGTCGGTACTGAGAGAACGCAGCACTGTCGGAGAGTCGGTACGGAGAGAGCGCCGCACTGTCGGAGAGTCGGTACTGAGAGTGCGCCGCACTGTCGGAGGGGCAGTACTGAGAACGCAGCACTGTCGGAGGGGCAGTACTGAGAACGCAGCACTGTCGGAGAGTCGGTACTGAGAGAGCGCCGCACTGTCGGAGAGTCGGTACTGAGAGAGCGCCGCACTGTCGGAGAGTCGGTACTGAGAGAGCGCCGCACTGTCGGAGAGTCGGTACTGAGAGAGCGCCGCACTGTCGGAGAGTCGGTACTGAGAGAGCGCCGCACTGTCGGAGAGTCGGTACTGAGAGAGCGCCGCACTGTCGGAGAGTCGGTACTGACAGAACGCAGCACTGTCGGAAAGTCGGTACTGAGAGAACGCCGCACTGTCGGAGAGTCGGTACTGAGAGAGCGCCGCACTGTCGGAGAGTCGGTGCTGAGAGAATGCCGCACTGTCGGAGGGGCAGTAGTGAGATTGCAGCACTGTCGGAGGGGCAGTACTGAGAGCGCCGCACTGTCGGAGAGTCGGTACTGAGAGAACGCAGCACTGTCGGAGAGTCGGTACTGAGAGAGCGCCGCACTGTCGGAGAGACGTAACTGAGAGAGCGCCGCACTGTCGGAGAGTCGGTACTGAGAGAGCGGCGCACTGTCGGAGAGTCGGTACTGAGAGAACGCAGCACTGTCGGAGAGTCGGTACTGAGAGAGCGCCGCACTGTCGGAGAGTCGGTACTGAGAGAACGCAGCACTGTCGGAGAGTCGGTACGGAGAGAGCGCCGCACTGTCGGAGAGTCGGTACTGAGAGTGCGCCGCACTGTCGGAGGGGCAGTACTGAGAACGCAGCACTGTCGGAGGGGCAGTACTGAGAACGCAGCACTGTCGGAGAGTCGGTACTGAGAGAGCGCCGCACTGTCGGAGAGTCGGTACTGAGAGAGCGCCGCACTGTCGGAGAGTCGGTACTGAGAGAGCGCCGCACTGTCGGAGAGTCGGTACTGAGAGAGCGCCGTACTGTCGGAGAGTCGGTACTGAGAGAGCGCCGCACTGTCGGAGAGTCGGTACTGACAGAACGCAGCACTGTCGGAAAGTCGGTACTGAGAGAACGCCGCACTGTCGGAGAGTCGGTACTGAGAGAGCGCCGCACTGTCGGAGAGTCGGTACTGAGAGAGCGCCGCACTGTCGGAGAGTCGGTACCGAGAGAACGCCACACTGTCGGAGAGTTGGCACCGAGAGAACGCCGCATTGTCGGAGAGTCGGTACCGAGAGAGCGCCGCACTGTTGGAGAGTCGGTACCGAGAGAACGCCACACTGTCGGAGAGTTGGCACCGAGAGAACGCCGCATTGTCGGAGAGTCGGTACCGAGAGAGCGCCGCACTGTTGGAGAGTCGGTACCGAGAGAACGCCGCACTGTCGGAGAGTCGGTACCGAGAGAGCGCCGCACTGTCGGAGAGTCGGTACCGAGAGAGCGGCGCACTGTCGGAGAGTCGGTACCGAGAGAATGCCGCACTGTCGGAGAGTCGGTACCAAGAGAACGCCGCACTGTCGGAGAGTCGGTACCGAGAGAGCGCCGTGCTGTCGGAGAGTCGGTACCGAGAGAGCGCCGTACTGTCGGAGAGTCGGTACCGACAGAGCGCCGCATGTCGGAGAGTCGGTACTGAGAGAACGCAGCACTGTCGGAGAGTCGGTACTGAGAGAGCGCCGCACTGTCGGAAGGTCGGTACTGAGAGAGCACCGCACTGTCGGAGAGTCGCTACTCAGAGAGTGCCGCACTGTCGGAGAGTCGGTACTGAGAGAGCGCTGCACTGTCGGAGAGTCGGTACTGAGAGAGCGCCGCACTGTCGGAGAGTCGGTACTGAGAGAGCGCCGCACTGTCAGAGAGTCGGTACTGAGAGAGCGCCGCACTGTCGGAGAGTCGATACTGAGAGAGCGCCGCACTGTCGGAGAGTCGGTACTGACAGAACGCAGCACTGTCGGAAAGTCGGTACTGAGAGAACGCCGCACTGTCGGAGAGTCGGTACTAAGAGAACGCCGCACTGTCGGAGAGTCGGTACTGAGAGAGCGCCGCACTGTCGTAGAGTCGGTACTGAGAGAGCGCCGCACTGTCGGAGAGTCGGTACTGAGAGAGCGCCGCACTGTCGGAGAGTCGGTACCGAGAGAACGCCACTCTGTCGGAGAGTTGGCACCAAGAGAACGCCGCATTGTCGGAGAGTCGGTACCGAGAGAGCGCCGCACTGTTGGAGAGTCGGTACCGAGAGAACGCCGCACTGTCGGAGAGTCGGTACCGAGAAAGCGCCGCACTGTCGGAGAGTCGGTACCGAGAGAACGCCGCACTGTCGGAGAGTCGGTACCGAGAGAGCGCCGTGCTGTCGGAGAGTCGGTACCGAGAGAGCGCCGTACTGTCGGAGAGTCGGTACCGACAGAGCGCCGCATGTCGGAGAGTCGGTACTGAGAGAACGCAGCACTGTCGGAGAGTCGGTACTGAGAGAGCGCCGCACTGTCGGAAGGTCGGTACTGAGAGAGCACCGCACTGTCGGAGAGTCGCTACTGAGAGAGTGCCGCACTGTCGGAGAGTCGGCACTGAGAGAGCGTCGCACTGTCGGAGAGTCGGTACTGAGAGAGCGCCGCACTGTCGGAGAGTCGGTACTGAGAGAGCGCTGCACTGTCGGAGAGTCGGTACTGAGAGAGCGCTGCACTGTTGGAGAGTCGGTACTGAGAGAGCGCCGCACTGTCGGAGAGTCGGTACCGAGAGAGCGCCGCACTGTCGGAGAGTCGGTACTGAGACAGCGCCGCACTGTCGGAGAGTCGGTACTGAGAGAGCGCCGCACTGTCGGAGAGTCGGTACTGAGACAGCGCCGCACTGTCGGAGGGGCAGTACTGAGAACGCAGCACTGTCGGAGGGGCAGTACTGAGAACGCAGCACTGTCGGAGGGGCAGTACAGAGAACGCAGCACTGTCGGAGAGTCGGTACTGAGAGAGCGCCGCACTGTCGGAGAGTCGGTACCGAGAGAGCGCCGCACTGTCGGAGGGGCAGTAGTGAGATTGCAGCACTGTCGGAGGGGCAGTACTGAGAACGCAGCACTGTCGGAGAGTCGGTACTGAGAGAATGCCGCACTGTCGGAGGGGCAGTAGTGAGATTGCAGCACTGTCGGAGGGGCAGTACTGAGAACGCAGCACTGTCGGAGAGTCGGTACTGAGAGAACGCCGCACTGTCGGAGAGTCGGTACTGAGAGAGCGCCGCACTGTCGGAGAGTCGTAACTGAGAGAGCGCCGCACTGTCGGACAGTCGGTACTGAGAGAACGCAGCACTGTCGGAGAGTCGGTACTGAGAGAACGTTGCATTGTCGGAGAGTCGGTACTGAGAGAACGCCGCACTGTCGGAGAGTCGTAACTGAGAGAGCGCCGCACTGTCGGACAGTCGGTACTGAGAGAACGCAGCACTGTCGGAGAGTCGGTACTGAGAGAACGCAGCACTGTCGGAGAGTCGTAACTGAGAGAGCGCCGCACTGTCGGACAGTCGGTACTGAGAGAGCGCTGCACTGTCGGAGAGTCGGTACTGAGAGAGCGCCGCACTGTCGGACAGTCGGTACTGAGAGAACGCAGCACTGTCGGAGAGTCGGTACTGAGAGAACGCAGCACTGTCGGACAGTCGGTACTGAGAGAACGCAGCACTGTCGGAGAGTCGGTACTGAGAGAACGCAGCACTGTCGGAGAGTCGTAACTGAGAGAGCGCCGCACTGTCGGACAGTCGGTACTGAGAGAGCGCTGCACTGTCGGAGAGTCGGTACTGAGAGAGCGCTGCACTGTCGGAGAGTCAGTACCGAGAGAGCGCCGCACTGTCGGAGAGTCGGTACTGAGACAGCGCCGCACTGTCGGAGAGTCGGTACTGAGAGAGCGCCGCACTGTCGGAGAGTCGGTGCTGAGAGAATGCCGCACTGTCGGAGGGGCAGTAGTGAGATTGCAGCACTGTCGGAGGGGCAGTACAGAGAACGCAGCACTGTCGGAGAGTCGGTACTGAGAGAGTGCCGCACTGTCGGAGAGTCGGCACTGAGAGAGCGCCGCACTATCGGAGAGTCGGTACTGACAGAACGCAGCACTGTAGGAGAGTCGGTACTGAGAGAGCGCCGCACTGTCAGAGAGTCGGTACTGAGAGAGCGCCGCACTGTCGGAGAGTCGGTACTGAGAGAATGCCGCACTGTCGGAGGGGCAGTAGTGAGATTGCAGCACTGTCGGAGGGGCAGTACTGAGAACGCAGCACTGTCGGAGAGTCGGTACTGAGAGAACGTTGCATTGTCGGAGAGTCGGTACTGAGAGAGCGCCGCACTGTCGGAGAGTCGTAACTGAGAGAGCGCCGCACTGTCGGACAGTCGGTCCTGAGAGAACGCAGCACTGTCGGAGAGTCGGTACTGAGAGAGCGCTGCACTGTCGGAGAGTCGGTACTGAGAGAGCGCCGCACTGTCGGAGAGTCGTAACTGAGAGAGCGCCGCACTGTCGGACAGTCGGTCCTGAGAGAACGCAGCACTGTCGGAGAGTCGGTACTGAGAGAGCGCTGCACTGTCGGAGAGTCGGTACTGAGAGAGTGCCGCACTGTCGGAGAGTCGGTACTGAAAGAGCGCCGCACTGTCGGAGAGTCGGTACTGAGAGAGCGCCGCGTTGTCGGAGAGTCGGTACTGAGAGAGCGCCGCACTGTCGGAGAGTCGGTACTGAGAGTGCGCCGCACAGTCGGAGAGTCGGTACTGAGAGAGCGCCGCACTGTCGGAGGGGCAGTAGTGAGATTGCAGCACTGTCGGAGGGGCAGTACTGAGAACGCAGCACTGTCGGAGAGTCGGTACTGAGAGAACGCCGCACTGTCGGAGAGTCGGTACTGAGAGAACGCAGCACTGTCAGAGAGTCGGTACTGAGAGAGCGCCGCACTGTCGGAGAGTCGGTACTGAGAGAACGCCGCACTGTCGGAGAGTCGGTACTGAGAGAGCGCCGCACTGTCGGAGAGTCGGTACTGAGAGAGCGCCGCACTGTCGGAGAGTCGGTACTGAGAGAACGCCGCACTGTCGGAGAGTCGGTACTGAGACAGCGCCGCACTGTCGGAGAGTCGGTACTGAGAGAGCGCCGCACTGTCGGAGAGTCGGTGCTGAGAGAATGCCGCACTGTCGGAGGGGCAGTAGTGAGATTGCAGCACTGTCGGAGGGGCAGTACTGAGAACGCAGCACTGTCGGAGGGGCAGTATAGAGAACGCAGCACTGTCGGAGAGTCGGTACTGAGAGAGTGCCGCACTGTCGGAGAGTCGGTACTGAGAGAGTGCCGCACTGTCGGAGAGTCGATACTGAGAGAGCGCCGCACTGTCGGAGAGTCGGTACTGACAGAACGCAGCACTGTCGGAAAGTCGGTACTGAGAGAGCGCCGCACTGTCGGAGAGTCGGTACTGAGAGAGCGCCGCACTGTCGGAGAGTCGGTGCTGAGAGAATGCCGCACTGTCGGAGAGTCGGTACTGAGACAGCGCCGCACTGTCGGAGAGTCGGTACTGAGAGAACGCCGCACTGTCGGAGAGTCGGTGCTGAGAGAATGCCGCACTGTCGGAGGGGCAGTAGTGAGATTGCAGCACTATCGGAGGGGCAGTACTGAGAACGCAGCACTGTCGGAGGGGCAGTACTGAGAACGCAGCACTGTTGGAGGGGCAGTACAGAGAACGCAGCACTGTCGGAGAGTCGGTACTGAGAGAGTGCCGCACTGTCGGAGAGCCGGCACTGAGAGAACGCCGCACTGTCGGAGGGTCGGTACTGACAGAACGTTGCACTGTCGGAGAGTCGGTACTGAGAGAGTGCCGCACTGTCGGAGAGTCGGTACTGAGAGAGCGCCGCACTGTCGGAGAGTCGGTACCAAGAGAACGCCGCACTGTCGGAGAGTCGGTGCTGAGAGAATGCCGCACTGTCGGAGGGGCAGTAGTGAGATTGCAGCACTGTCGGAGGGGCAGTACTGAGAACGCAGCACTGTCGGAGAGTCGTAACTGAGAGAGCGCCGCACTGTCGGAGAGTCGGTACTGAGAGAGCGCCGCACTGTTGGAGAGTCGGTATTGAGATAGCGCCGCACTGTCGGAGAGTCGGTACTGAGAGAACGTTGCACTGTCGGAGAGTCGGTACTGAGAGAACGCAGCACTGTCGGAGAGTCGGTACTGAGAGAGCGCCGCACTGTCGGAGAGTCGGTACTGAGAGAACGCCACACTGTCGGACAATCGGTACCGAGAGAGCGCCGCACTGTCGGAGAGTCGGTACTGAGAGAACGCCGCACTGTCAGAGGGGCAGTAGTGAGAATGCAGCACTGTCGGAGGGGCAGTACTGAGAACGCAGCACTGTCGGAGGGGCAGTACTGAGAACGCAGCACTGTCGGAGATGCAGTACTGAGAACGCCGCACTGTTGGAGGGGCAGTAGTGAGAACGCAGCACTGTCGGGAGGGGCAGTACTGAGAACGCAGCACTGTTGGAGGGGCAGTACTGAGAACGCAGCACTGTCGGGAGGGGCAGTACTGAGAACGCAACACTGTTGGAGGGGCAGTATTGAGAACGCAGCACTGTCGGGAGGGGCAGTACTGAGAACGCAGCACTGTCGGGAGGGGCAGTACTGAGAACACTGCACTGTCGGGAGGGGCAGTACTGAGAACACAGTACTGTTGGAGGGGCAGTACTGAGAGCACAGCAGTGCTGGAGGGGCAGTACTGAGAACACAGCACTGTCGGGAGGGGCAGTACTGAGAACACAGCACTGTCGAGGGGCAGTAACGAGAACACAGTACTGTCGAGGGGCAGTACTGAGAACACATCACTGTCGGGAGGGGCAGTACTGAGAACACAGTACTGTCGAGGGGCAGTACTGAGAACACAGCACTGTCGGGAGGGGCAGTACTGAGAACACAGTACTGTTGGAGGGGCAGTACTGAGAACACAGCACTGTCGGGAGGGGCAGTACTGAGAACACAGTACTGTTGGAGGGGCAGTAACGAGAACGCAGCACTGTTGGAGGGGCAGTACTGAGAACACAGCACTGTCGGGAGGGTCAGTACTGAGAACACAGCACTGTTGGAGGGGCAGTAATGAGAACACAGTACTGTTGGAGGGGCAGTACTGAGAGCACAGCACTGTTGGAGGGGCAGTACTGAGAGCACAGCACTGTCAGGAGGTGCAGTACTGAGAACACAGCACTGTCGAGGGGCAGTACTGAGAACACAGCACTGTCGGGAGGGGCAGTACTGAGAACGCAGTACTGTCGGGAGGGGCAGTACTGAGAACACAGCACTGTCGGGAGGGTCAGTACTGAGAACACAGCACTGTCGGGAGGGTCAGTACTGAGAACACAGTACTGTCGGGGGGCAGTACTGAGAACGCAGCACTGTTGGAGGGGCAGTACTGAGAACACAGCACTGTTGGGAGGGGCAGTACTGAGAACGCAGCACTGTTGGAGGGGCAGTACTGAGAACGCAGCACTGTTGGAGGGGCAGTACTGAGAACGCAGCACTGTTGGAGGGGCAGTGGTGAGAACGCAGCACTGTCGGGAGGGGCAGTACTGAGAACGCAGCACTGTCGGGAGGGGCAGTACTGAGAACGCAGCACTGTTGGAGGGGCAGTACTGAGAACGCAGCACTGTTGGAGGGGCAGTACTGAGAACACAGCACTGTTGGAGGGGCAGTACTGAGAACGCAGCACTGTTGGAGGGGCAGTACTGAGAACGCAGCACTGTTGGAGGGGCAGTACTGAGAACGCAGCACTGTCGGGAGGGGCAGTACTGAGAACGCAGCACTGTTGGAGGGGCAGTACTGAGAACACAGCACTGTTGGAGGGGCAGTACTGAGAACACAGCACTGTTGGGAGGGGCAGTACTGAGAACGCAGCACTGTTGGAGGGGCAGTAGTGAGAACGCAGCACTGTCGGGAGGGGCAGTACTGAGAACGCAGCACTGTCGGGAGGGGCAGTACTGAGAACGCAACACTGTTGGAGGGGCAGTATTGAGAACGCAGCACTGTCGGGAGGGGCAGTACTGAGAACGCAGCACTGTCGGGAGGGGCAGTACTGAGAACACAGTACTGTTGGAGGGGCAGTACTGAGAGCACAGCAGTGCTGGAGGGGCAGTACTGAGAACACAGCACTGTCGGGAGGGGCAGTACTGAGAACACAGCACTGTCGAGGGGCAGTACTGAGAACACATCACTGTCGGGAGGGGCAGTACTGAGAACACAGTACTGTCGAGGGGCAGTACTGAGAACACAGCACTGTCGGCAGGGGCAGTACTGAGAACACAGTACTGTTGGAGGGGCAGTACTGAGAACACAGCACTGTCGGGAGGGGCAAGTACTGAGAACACAGTACTGTTGGAGGGGCAGTAATGAGAACACAGTACTGTTGGAGGGGCAGTACTGAGAGCACAGCACTGTTGGAGGGGCAGTACTGAGAACACAGCACTGTCGGGAGGGTCAGTACTGAGAACACAGCACTGTTGGAGGGGCAGTAATGAGAACACAGTACTGTTGGAGGGGCAGTACTGAGAGCACAGCACTGTCAGGAGGTGCAGTACTGAGAACGCAGCACTGTCGGGAGGGGCAGTACTGAGAACACAGTACTGTCGGGAGGGGCAGTACTGAGAACACAGCACTGTCGGAGGGGCAGTACTGAGAACACAGCACTGTCGGGGGGGGCAGTACTGAGAACACAGCACTGTCGGGAGGGTCAGTACTGAGAACACAGCACTGTCGGAGGGGCAGTACTGAGAACACAGTACTGTCGAGGGGCAGTACTGAGAACACAGCACTGTCGGGAGGGGCAGTACTGAGAACGCAGTACTGTCGGGAGGGTCAGTACTGAGAACACAGCACTGTTGGAGGGGCAGTACTGAGAACACAGTACTGTCGGGAGGGTCAGTACTGAGAACACAGCACTGTTGGAGGGGCAGTACTGAGAACACAGCACTGTCGGGAGGGGCAGTACTGAGAACACAGCACTGTCGGGAGGGGCAGTACTGAGAACACAGCACTGTCGGGAGGGGCAGTACTGAGAACACAGTACTGTCGAGGGGCAGTACTGAGAACACAGCACTGTCGGGAGGGGCAGTACTGAGAACACAGCACTGTCGGGAGGGGCAGTACTGAGAACACAGTACTGTCGAGGGGCAGTACTGAGAACGCAGCACTGTTGGAGGGGCAGTACTGAGAACACAGCACTGTTGGGAGGGGCAGTACTGAGAACACAGCACTGTCGGGAGGGGCAGTACTGAGAACGCAGCACTGTTGGAGGGGCAGTATTGAGAACACAGCACTGTCGGGAGGGGCAGTACTGAGAACGCGGCACTGTCGGGAGGGGCAGTACTGAGAACGCAGCACTGTCCTTAGGGGCAGTACTGAGAACACAGCACTGTTGGAGGGGCAGTACTGAGAACACAGCACTGTTGGGAGGGGCAGTACTGAGAACACAGCACTGTCGGGAGGGGCAGTACTGAGAATGCAGCACTGTTGGAGGGGCAGTATTGAGAACACAGCACTGTCGGGAGGGGCAGTACTGAGAACGCAGCACTGTCGGGAGGGGCAGTACTGAGAACGCAGCACTGTCCTTAGGGGCAGTACTGAGAACACAGCACTGTCGGGAGGGGCAGTACTGAGAACACAGCACTGTCGGGAGGGTCAGTACTGGGAACGCAGCACTGTCGGGAGGGTCAGTACTGAGAACACAGCAGTGTCGGGAGGGTCAGTACTGGGAACGCAGCACTGTCGGAGGGGCAGTACTGAGAACACAGCACTGTCGGGAGGGTCAGTACTGAGAACACAGCAGTGTCGGGAGGGTCAGTACTGGGAACGCAGCACTGTCGGAGGGGCAGTACTGAGAGCACAGCAGTGTCGGGAGGGTCAG
Organism: Heterodontus francisci; assembly: GCF_036365525.1. Lineage (NCBI taxonomy): Eukaryota > Metazoa > Chordata > Chondrichthyes > Heterodontiformes > Heterodontidae > Heterodontus > Heterodontus francisci. Next base: position 1,080,403 of record NC_090383.1, read on the forward strand.
TACTGGGAACGCAGCAGTGTCGGGAGGGTCAGTACTGGGAACGCAGCACTGTCGGAGGGGCAGTACTGAGAACACAGCACTGTCGGGAGGGTCAGTACTGAGAACACAGCAGTGTCGGGAGGGTCAGTACTGGGAACGCAGCACTGTCGGAGGGGCAGTACTGAGAGCACAGCAGTGCTGGAGGGGCAGTAGTGAGAGAACACCGCACTAACAGAGGGGCAGTACTGAAGTTGTGCTGCACTGTTGGAAGTGCCTTCTTTCAGATGAGACGTTGAACCAGGGCCCTGTCTGCCCTCTCAGGTGGATGCAGAAGATCCCATGGCACTATTCAAGGATCTGGGGAATTCTACCGTGTCCTGGCCAATGATTTAGTGTTTATAAATGGATTTACCGGTTGTTTATCTCATTGCTGTTTTTGGCACCTTGTTGTGTAAGGAATTGGATGAAGAGTGGATTGCTCTTTGTTAAGGGAGTTATGTTGGGTGGGAGACATGCTGTGTAAGATGCCCCAGGGATTGGGACTCCTATGGTTTCTAATTTACATAAATGACTGGATACGTTATTTAGTGCCATGGAGAGGGAGGTTACATTACCCATTCTACTGGAAAATGCTGGAGGACAATGACGGAGCAATTTGGATGGGACAGTTCTGACCATGTTGCTTGTTATTTGCCTTCTGGCAAATTGACAAAGAGAACATGGTCATAAGAACATAAGAAATAGGAGCGGGAGTAGACCATACGACCCCTCGGACCTGCTCTGCCATTCAATACTATAATGGCCGACCTTCTGCCTCAATTCCACTTTCCCACCCGCTTCCCATATCCCTTGATACCCTGAGAAAAAATCTGTCTATCACAGCCTTGAATATATTCAACGACTGAGCCTCCATAATCAGCTGTGGTAGACAATTCCAAAGATTCACAACCCTCTGAGTGAAGAAATTTCTCCTCATCTCAATCCGAAATGATTGACCCCGTATCCTGAGACTGTGCTCCCATGTTCTAGATTCCCCAATCAGGGAAACAACCTCTCAGTGTCTAACCTGTCAAGACCCTTCAGAATTTTTAAAAAATTCATTCATGGGATGTAAGCATCGCTGGCTAGACCAGCATTCGTTTCCCATCCCTAAATGCCCTTGAGAAGGTGGTGGTGAGCCACACTCTTGAACTGCTGCAATCCATATGCCACTTGTTATGAAGATGCTTCTATATTTTTTGTGAAGTATTTTTTTGAGGACTCATATTTAAATTGTGGTGATGGATTCATTGGAAGGCTGAAGATTTCATAAATGCTGGACTTTGCTTTGTTGTTGACAGTTCACTGAAAGGACACTGAGATGTTGTTTGAAAACAACCTTTGCTGGAAATCATGTGCTTTGGGCCAAGTACATAACAGAAACCTTGGTGACCTGGGGAAGATGTTTACAGAGAAGCCACAGGTCAAGGTTTATGGAGGTCAGGAGGTTGACGTCCTTCTGTTTGGGATATGAACTATTTTGAAGACAGTTGGAGATCAACTTGCCAAGGAAAAACCACCCAGCTCACCTCTTTCTCTACCTCTTTAAGAAACCCTGCAAAGATCCAGTGTGGGAGAGCTAAAATCCCTGGTGCTGCAGCTCCCCTGAGGAAAACCTGCCAGATTAATTCTAAAAAGAACTGCTTTAGAACAGATCCCAATGATTCATCACTGTATACCCTTCGCCAGACCAAAAGGGACTTCTGTCCATATCTTTTCTTTTTTTCTTCAAGAATTAGCAAGTATTTGGCCAAAGTATTCTTTTTTGCAACATACCTCTGCAGAGAGAATTCCTGTATTTTTTTTAATGTGTGTGTGTGGGGGGAAATTTTAAAAGGGAACTTTCATATTTCAATCTGTGTATTAATGCTTTGCTTCATTACTGAATAAATCTTGTTTGATAATAAACTGATAATTTTGTTGTTTATTAAAGAAACCTGGTTGGTGTACTTTATGCTGGGATAAAGAGTAGAGTATATGATTGTCCGAATCAGTAACTTTTTTGAAATATATGTCATGACCTGTGGAGAAGTGGAACTCGAAAAGACAGTATACTCCTCCCACCTCGGTCATAACACACTTATCAGCCACAGTGCTGTTAAGGAGAGTTCCAGGATTTTGAACCAGCGACAGTGAAGGAACAATGATATAGTTCCAAGTCAGGGTGGTGTGTGGCTTGGAGGGGAGCTTGCAGGTGGTGATGTTCACATGCATCTCCTGCCCTTGTCCTTCTAGGTAGTAGAGGTCATGGGTTTGGAAGGTGCAGTCGAAGGAGCCTTGGCGAGTGGCTGGAGTGCATCTTGTAGATGCTACACGCTGCTGCCACTGTGCACTGGTGGTGGAGGGAGTGAATGTTTAAAGGGGTGGATGGGGTGCCGATCAAGCAGGCTGTTTTGCCGTGGATGGTGTTGAGCTTCTTGAGTGCTGTTACGGCTGTATTTGTTCAGGCAAGTGAACAGTATTCCATCACACTCCTGACTTATACCTTTTAGATGGTGGACAGGCTTTGGGGAGTCAGGAGGTGAGTTACTCACTATAGAATTCCCAGCCTCTGATCTGCTCTTGTAGCCACAGTATTTATATGGCTGGTCCAGTTCAGTTTCTGGTCAATGGTAAACCCCAAAATGTTGATAGTGGGGGATTCAGCGATGGTAATGCTGTTGAATGTCAAGAGGAGATGGTTAGATTCTCTCATTGCTGTCACTTGTCTGGCACGAATGTTACTTGCCACTTATCAGCCCAAGCCTGAATGTTGTCCAGGTCTTGCTGCATGTGTGCATGGACTGCTTCAGTACCTGAGCAGTTACGAATGGTGCTGAATACTATGCAAACATCAGTGAATATCCCCATTTTGACCTTATGTTGGAGGGAAGGTCATTGATGAAGCAGCTGAAGATGGTTGGGTCTAGGACACTACCCTGAGGAACTCCTGCAGTGATGCACTGGGACGGAGATGACCAACAAGCACAACCATCATGCTTTGTGCTAGGTATGACTCCAACCAGTGGACAGTTTTCCCCCTGATTCCCATTGACTTCAGTTTTGCTAGGGCTCCTTGATGCTACACTCAGCCAAATGCTGCTTTGTTGTCAAGGGCAGTCACTCCCATCAAAGGTATAGAGGTGACCAGAACTGCACACAGTACTCAAGTTGTGACCTAAACAATGATTTATACAGTTCCAGCATAACCCCCCAATCTTATATTCTATACCTTTGCGAATATAGGATTCCATATGCCTTCTTAACCATCTGATCGACTTGTCCTGCTACCTTTAGGGATCTGTGGACATTCACTCCAAGGTCCCTCACTTCCTCTACACTTCTCAATATTTTCCCATTAATCGTGTATTCCTTTGCCTTGTTTGACCTCCCCAAAAGCATCTCCTCACATTTCTCCGGGTTGAATTCCATTTGCCGCGTTTCTTCCCACTGGACCAGTCCATCAATATCTTCCTGCAGCCTACAGCTATCCGTCTCATTATCTACCACATGGCCAATCTTTGTGTCGTCTACAAACTTCTTGATCATGCCCCCTACATTTACGTCCAAATCGTTTAAACCACAAAAAGCAGGGGACCCAGTACTGAGCCCTGCGGAACACCACTGGAAACAGCCCTCCAGTCGCTAAAACACCCATCAACAATTACCCTTTGTTTCCTACCACTGAGCCAATTTTGTATCCACCTTGCTGCATTTCCCTGGATCCCATGGGCTTTTATTTTTTTAACCAGTCTGCCATGTGGGACCTTGTCAAAAGCCTTGCTAAAATCCAAGTAGACCACATCAACTACACTACCTTCATCTATCTTCCTTGTTACTTCTTCAAAAAATTTTGATCAAGTTGGTCAGACAAGATCTTCCCTTAACAAATCCATGCTGACTATTCTTGATTAAGTTCTGCCCTTCTAAGTGACAGTTTATCCTGTCTCTCAGAATTGATTCCAATAATTTGCCCACTACTGAAGTTAGACTGACTGGCCTGTAATTATTTGGTCTATCCTTTGCTCCCTTTTTAAACAAAGGTACAATGTTAGCAAATCTCCAACCCTCCGGCACCACACCTGTATCCAATGAGGACTGGAAAATGATGGTCAGACCTTCCGCTATTTCCTCTCTTGCTTTTTTACTGTATACCACCATGTTGCCATCTCTGGTGAGTCTGTCCTGCCGGTAGGACAGGACATACCCAGAGATGGTGATGGAAAAGTCTGGGATCTTGGCTGTTTGATATGATTCAGTGAGTGTGACTATGCCAGGCTGTTGTTTGACTAGTCTCTGGGACAGATCTCCCAATTTTGGCAGAAGTCCCCAAATGTTGGTGAGGAGGACTTTGCAGGGTCGAATGGGCAGGATGTGCCTTTGTCATTTCCGGTCCCTCGGTCAAGGCCGGGTGGTCCATCCAGTTTTATTCTTGTTCTGTAGCGGTTAAATACAACTGAGTGGTTTGTTAGGCCATTTCAGAGGGCAGCTAAGAGTCAACCACATTGCTGTTGGCCTGGAATCACATATAAGACAGACCAGGTAAGGACGGCAGATTTCCTCCCCAAAACGCAGTAGTGAACCAGTTAGATTTTTATAACAATCTAGTAGTTTCATGATCGTTATGACTGAGACTAGATTTTTATTCCAGATTTATTAATTAATTGAATTTAAATTCCCTTAGCTGCCATAGTGGGATTTAAACTCATGTCTCTGGAGCATTAGTCCGGGCCTCTGGATTATTAGTCCAGTAATATTACCACTGTGCACTGTTTTTCTAGTTCCACTTCTCCACAATTCACAACATACATTTCAATATTTACCCAGTTAACAATACGGTCAATCATCAATCATATACTCTATTTGTATCCCAGAATAAAACACACCAAACAGGATTCTTTAATAAACAATAAACCCTTTTGGTTTGGTGTCCCAAATATGCATTGACGGCTGTCACTGTGATCTTCCTAGAACAGTTCTTTTCAGGCGATGTTAAATAACAGTTTGGGCAGGCTTTCCAGGAAAAATGCAGCAACAGGTGTTTCTGGCAGGCCTTGCAGGAGGACACAGCATCAATTTCTCTATTCCTTTCACTTCAGAACTGGTTCTGATGAAGGGTCACTGACCTGAAATGTTAATTCCGCTTCCCTCTCCACAGATGCTGCCAGACCTGCTCAGTCCTTCCAGCATTTCCTGTTTTTATTTCAATAAATGTTGTTTCAAACAAGACCTCTCAGTGTCCTTTCAATGACCCCAGTGAAAAAAGCATCCATGGAATCCTTTTCAGTTTTCCCAAATAAAACAATGTCCATAATTCTAAAATATGAATCCTCAAAAAAAAACTTAAAAACATAGAAACACCATCATAACACACCTCCAAGACAAGTATATCCTTTGTCATGCTAGGCCCCCACCTGCCAAGAATGAGGCACATTAATTTTGTCATGAACATTGATTTTAAACAGTTACTGGAGTGAAGAAGACTTGTTAAACAGATCAGCCGTGGCATTTGCATATTAACGGATGGTGATTGAAAGGACAAAGGACCATTCCCTGAGACATTCAACCCACAATAGACCTTGATCACCAGGTATTGTGTGTAAGAGGAGCATTCCAGGCCCTGCTAAAATGATACAATCTACAGAGACAAGACATGGTAAGACCAGTTGGTCACATGACTAACCTACTTGGCAACCTGAAGTTTTTCTGAATTGTACGAACAGTTTGAACGGAGAAAGTCTGTTTGCTGCTGAACTGAGAAGATCTCTCCTGTCTGCTCCCATCTCTTTGTCTTCATGAGTTCTGAATCCACTGAAGACACATGAACCCCAAGAGAGAAAAGTCTCCTACAGTGAACAAGGTTTAAGAAGAATACTGGACCCCAGTGAAAAGCAAGATCTACCTACAATCAAGGACTCTACAGTGAGCTCGAAGCACTGTAACAAAAACTCTTCAGATATTGCCTCAAACTTTTCACTTTATTTTTCTTCTGCTCTTTTCTGTCTCTATTTGCATGTGTGTATCGCATATGCATGTTGCATGGGTGCGTCGTGTATCCGTAGACGTCAACCAAATTAGAGTTTAAGTTTAATAAATTTCAACTTTTCTTCTTTAAAACCTAAGAAAGCCTGTTTGTGTTGGTTTATTTGCCTTATAATTGGAAAGTGGTGAACAAGGATTCAAGGGAGAGCTAAAAAACACGGTATGTTTAAAATTAAACCCTGTTACGGTAAGACCAGGTGAAGGCTGAAAGGGAACCCCTAGACCTCTTTCTCACCTGGTCGTAACACCTTCCTTAGATATGGAGACCAAAACTGTGCACAGTACTCCAGGTGTGATCTAACCAAAGCCCTGTGCAAGCAATATAGACTCAGCTGCTCCTGTCAGTAGCACAGATAGTTGACCCTACCACAACTTAAAGATATGACAGGAAATGTGAGGTCTATGTTCTTGTTGGATGGTAAACACTTTTACAATTAAAAAAAACTTTCCACCGTATGATAATATCACAAATCTTGTCTCAAACACCATCAGAGTGTTCCAGAGCCAAAGGATATGATGATTGAAGGAGAGACCAGCAGTGTCTTCATACCAGGACTGGCTACAAAAAGGAAGAATATGAAGAAAAACAAAATTGCAGTGAGCCCAACTGAGAGTCCACAGAAAGAATTGTTTGACAGACTGCAAAATCACAGCACCACTGAGGTCACACTGGATGAGGGTAAGTGTGATCAAAGCAGAGCTTCACAGATTGAATAGGGAAAACTTTTATGCTGTTTATGACTATAGATAGATAAACATGAATTTAAAATGGGCTCTGGTTCGCTGTACATTTAAGAGTCTGCAATTTGGGGAACTAGTACGTGGAATTGTCCAGGGAATATGCAACGTTTCTGTGAAAGACAAGCTGTCTATTATAAAGCAGGTAAGTTTTCTGATGGACAAGTAAACCATGATCCAGTAGCTTTGTTCTACCTGCATTTCTCAATAGACAACAAAGAAATGGTTTCTAATTGCAACTGAGAATGAGATAAAATCTGCTATCCTGGAGTTCAGTTCTGAAATTAGAAATGGTTAATACCTTAATTATCCAGTGATTGAGAAGAATATGTCTGACTATTCAAATACGCTGGCTTCAGCATGAAATAAAAAATTTAAAGGATGTCGCAGGGCGCAGGTGTCGTTTTTGGTATCAGCTGGCAATCCTGTCGAACAGGAGCCCAAAGGCTAGCACTTATTTATTTTTGTAGGGCCAGGAGGAGCAGTGGTGCACAAAAACATCCTCAGCCCACCCCACACTTGACATGCTGCCCCCTTCTGAATATGGATTCTTTCCCCCTTCAACCTTTTCCAGCAAAAATGGAGCAAATCTCCCAAAAACCACAAGGGGGCAAAATTGTATAAGTCATGTTTTATTTTTGTAGTTACTTGCTGTGATTTTCTGCTTCAGTGTAATTATCTTACTTATAAAGATGATCATTAAGTTTTAGCTTGAATTCAATGATCTGACAGGTTAACATTTACCATTTCGAATGGGCAGGAGAGTGTGCTGGGTATCCCATGTGTTCTTCAGCGCTGAAGAACAGTTTTCCAGAGTAACTGTTAGCCCTGTGGAAGTGCTATCCATTTGTGGCATAAAGGTGCCTGTTGTAGTTCACAGAGGAATCAGCTTCTGTGCTCTGAATGCAAATTCGAAATGTTGCAAAAATGCCCTATTTATAACAGCAATATGATATTTTTATATTCTGGTGGAAATGTTCTTAATACAATAAGGAAATATACATCTTACTTTACTTTTTACACCCTTTTCTTGCTTCACAAAGTTAGTCTCACATCTACTTCAACTTCACCCAACCGCCAACATCCCCAGCCCCTGTCAAAGTGGAACAGTCCAGTTCATGGATTTCTCTAATCACCTTTATATAGTCATTTGATCATCAACCTGAAAAGCGCAGAAAGGGAGCATCCCTCTTCTTTGAAGAAGCTGAGATGCAGGGTGATTCCCATTGGGAAACCCATTGAAGACAGCAATGGAACTTTAGTGATGAAGAAAAGCAGCTGAGCATTTGTCAGTTCCCAGGGAAGCTGAAGAAGGCATCTTGGCCAACACGATGAGTCAGATAAAGCTGAGGTGATATGGTGGGGATTGATTTTAATTACAGCATGGAGAACTATATTGAACTCTTAACCTTTCTGAAATGGGACAACTGTAACTTTTTCTTGAATGGTTGGTGCACACTGTCACATCACTCTGGGACTGTTATAAGTTACAAACCAGCTAGAGATAATGCAAGATGCTATCAGTTATTACAAGACATCTGGGCCATTCTACTGTCTTACATGGGTATAGGAATATAGCGGCTATGTTACTGGACTAATCAGAGTGCGAGTTCAGGTTAATAAATCTGGAAATAGCTGGTATTAGTAAAAATGACAGAAAAACTGACAGATTGTCATAAAATCCTCACTAGTTCACTAATGTCCTTTAGGTAAGGAAACCTGCTGTCCTTACCCGGTTTGGTCTGCACGTGACTCAGACTCACACCAATGGTTGATTTTTAACTGCCCATAGTGGCCTAGACAGCCACTCAAACAACTAGTCAAGGGAACTAGGAATGGGCAATAAGTGCCAGCCGTACCAGTGATCCTGAAAATGAATAATTAACATGAATGGGCTGCTATTGTTCACCTGTGCTCAGGTATTGCTCCCCTGGGATCAGTCTGTGCCGCAGGCTACCAGAGCATCAGTGGGTGACTAGTGCTCAGGTCTCTGTTACTTAGGGTAGAATTTTGTCCAGCCGTTTGAAGTGGGAATGATGGCGTGAGGGGATGGAGAATCGCGTCTGATGCGTCTGAGGGAAATTCGGTGTCCTGACGTCAGTTCTGGATTTAGTCAGCAGCGGGAAAGCACCACAGCATCATTGTCACCCGGATGTGACAGGAATGTATTTTAAACTGCTGAGCAGTTAATTTCAATGCATTTGCATTTAATTAATTGTAATATAATGGGGGGCTTGGGATTAAGTGGAGTTGGTGGCACTCACATGCCTTTGGGCTGATGACCAGTGAAAGCTGGCAGCAACGAAGCAAGGCTTCATTCTCACGATGGATAGGCAGCCATATACAGCATGGCATAGTGGGAGGGGGGTTGTGGAGGCCATTTGCAGATGGCAGTGCTGTGTGCTCTGCAACGGGTGGGGTCGGGGGCTCTGCAAGGGGCGGGTCAGGGTGTTGGAGGCTCTGCAAGGGGCGGGGTCAGGGTGTTGGAGGCTCTGCAAGGGGTGGGGTCAGGGTGTTGGAGGCTCTGCAAGGGGCGGGGTCAGGGTGTTGGAGGCTCTGCAAGGGGCGGGGTCAGAGTGTTGGAGGCTCTGCAAGGGGCGGGGTCAGAGTGTTGGAGGCTCTGCAAGGGGTGGGGTCAGGGTGTTGGAGGCTCTGCAAGGGGTGGGGTCAGGGTGTTGGAGGCTCTGCAAGGGGCGGGGTCAGAGTGTTGGAGGCTCTGCAAGGGGTGGGGTCAGGGTGTTGGAGGCTCTGCAAGGGGTGGGGTCAGGGTGTTGGAGGCTCTGCAAGGGGCGGGGTCAGGGTGTTGGAGGCTCTGCAAGGGGGCCTTTGGGTTTGGGTGGCTGTATTGGGTGAATAAACTTTTGGATGAGATGTTTGGTTGCCAATACTGCTGGATGAAAGGGTTGGCCATCAGCAAGGGTGGGCAATGAGGGCCATCAGGGATTCTGCCAGGAGAAGTGACAAAGGCACAGCTGCCAAGGCAGATTTGTCTCTACACTGACAGCACTCTGGAGGCCCACTGATCACCTGGCATGAGTCTCATACACCCTGGCCGGAATTTTACGCCACGCCAGCGAGCCGGATGGTGGCATAAAATTGAACGGGAGGCTCTGGGAGGCCTTCCCGGCCTGCTCTTACCCCACTTTACGTAGGGCGGTTGGAGGCGAAAAACGAGCCGCCCGCCCCAGGCCAATCAAGGCCCTTAAGTGGCCTGACAATTGGGCGTAGGGTGCCCGATTGAGGGTCGCCCCCCCCTTCCCCAACCACCCCCAGGACCCGAGACACCCCACCTTCCCTCCAAACAACCACTCTTGCCTCGCTGGGGCCCGAACGATCTGCCCGGCAAGGCAACACAAACTTATGTTTGGTCCTGGCGCCATGTCCTTGGCTGGGATGCAGTCCCAGCTGTGGCCACTGCTCCCGGTGGTGCTATTGGGACTGAGAACTGCCGGCCCGATGATTGGTTGGCAGCTCAATGAGGTGGGACTTCCTCCCTCAAGCGGGTGGAAGTCCCGCCTCTGAACATTTAAAGCCCAGGGACCCGTAAAATGCGGGTCGGATCCCCGGGCTGGGAGGATGCAGGTTCGCCACCAACTTTTACGTCGGTGGCCAGCTCCCATCCACCCGGAGTAAAATCTAGTCCACTGTTTTTCTGAATCCCCGTGGCGTAATGCGGCACCACTGATGGAGGGAGGGACTAGAGGCAGCTGCGTCTGCCCGTGAAGCTCCACGAAGAGAGCAGCAGCAGCCAGCCATGCCAAGGGCCGACCTGTGCCAGAGAGTGTACCAGACTTTGATCAGCTTCCTCCAAATGTCTGAGTGGCATTGTCAGCGAAGACTACAGCTCTCCAGGCAGGCCATCATCGACTTACACACCCTGCTGCAGGATGAGTTGTGATCTATGGGATTTGGTGGTCACCCTATGCCAGTGGCCCTGAGGAACACCACAACACTGAACTGTTACATGTCAGCGTCATTCCAGGGATCCGCTGGGGACATGTGTGGAGTCTCCCAGGCAGCAGCCCACCGCTGCATCAAGGAGGTGACCATTTCCCTGATCAAGAGGGATGGCGACTATGCCAGGCACGGTCTAGTAGCGCACAGTCAGGCAGAGAGGGCAATCGGATTCGGGGCCATCGCTGGATTTCCCCGGGTGTAAGGACATAGAGTCATAGACAGATACAGCACTGAAACAGGCCCTTTGGCCCACTGAGTCTGTGCCAACCAACAACCACCCATTTATACTAACCCTACATTAATCCCATATTCCCTACCACATCCCCACCTTCCCTCAATTCTCCTACCACCTACCTACACTAGGGGCAATTTACAATAGCCAATTTACCTAGCAACCTGCAAGTCTTTGGTTGTGGGAGGAAACCGGAGCACCCGGCGGAAACCCACGCAGGGAGAACTTGCAAACTCCGCACAGGCAGTACCCAAAACCGAACCCAGGTCGCTGGAGCTGTGAGGCTGCAGTGCTAACCACTGCGCCACTGTGCCGCCCCTAGGTGTGATAGATTGCACACGTGGCCGTCAAGTCTCCAATGGAGCAGCCTGCCGCCTTCATCAACAGGCAGGGCTTCCATTCCAACAACATTCAACTGGTCTGCGACCACCGAATGCATTTCCTGCAGGTGTGTGCCCGTTTCCCGGGAAGCAGCCACGAGGCCTACATTCTTTGACAGTCCCAGTGAAACAGCTTTTCAAGCTCCCCGCTCGCCTTCAGGGATGGATTCTCGGGGACAAGGGCTACCCATTGAAGACATGGCTACTCATGCCTGTGAGGAACCCTCGCAATGCAGCATAGGAGAGGTACAACACTTGCCACAGCTCCACCCGAGCAACCATCGAGCAGGTCATGGATGTAAATGATCTAGATCCAATTACCATTACTGAGACATGGTTACAAGGAGATCAAGGTTGGGAAATGAATATTCCAGAGTACACAATATTTCGGACAGACAGACAGAATGGCAAAGGAGGAGGGGTAGCCCTGACAGTAAAGGATGGCATAAGGACATTAATAAGAAGGGATTCGACCTCAGAAGATCATGAAGTAGAATCAGTTTGGGTGGAAATTAGGAATAGCAGGAGTCAGAAAACACTGGTGAGAGTAGTTTACAGGCCCTCGAACAGTAGTTATATTATTGAACAGAACATTAAGTGGGAAATTATTGTAGCATGTAAAAAAGGTATTGTATTAATTGTGGGGGACTTTAATCTGCATATAGACTGGGACAATCAAATTGGCAACAGTGGTCGAGTAGATGAATTTGTAGAATGCTTTTGTGACAGTTTCTTGGGGCAATATGTTGTAGAGGGTGGCAAATGTAACCCCACTATTTAAAAAAGGAGGGAGAGAATAACAGGGAATTATAGACCAGTTAGCCTTACATCAGTAGTGGGGGAAAATGCTAGAGTCTATTATAAAGGATGTAATAGCAGAACACCATAAAAGCATAGACGGTAATGGGCAAAGTCAGCATGGGTTTACGAAAGGCAAGTCATGCTTAACAAATCAACTGGAGTTTTTTTGAGGATGTAACTAGTAAAATAAATATGGAAGAACCAATGGATGTGGTGTTTTTGGATTTTCAGTAGGCTTTTGATAAGGTTCCACACAAGAGGTTCGTGTGCAAAATTAAAACACATGGGATTGGGGGTAATATACTGGCAGGGATTGAGAATTAGTTGACAGACAGGATACAGAGAGTAGGAATAAACAGGTCTTTTTCCGGGTGGCAGGCAGTGACTAGTGGGGTATCACAGGGATCAGTGCTTGGGCCCCAGCTATTCACAAGATATATTAATGACTTGGGTGAGGGAACTAAATGTAACATTTCCAAGTTTGCAGATGACACAAAGCTGGGGGAGAATGTGAGCTGTGAGGAGGATGCAAAGAGGCTCCAATGTGATTTGGACAAGTCATGCAAGTGGCAAATGCATGGCAGATGCAGTACAACGTGGATAAATGTGAGGTTATCCACTTTGGTTGTAAAAACAGAAAGACAGATTATTATCTGAATGGTGATAGATTGGGAAAGGGGGAGATGCAACGAGACCTGGGTGTCCTTGTACACCAGTCACTTGAAAGCAAGCAATCAGGAAGGTGAATGGTATGCTGGCCTTTGTTGCAAGAGGATTTGAGTACAGGAGCAAGGATGTCTTACTGTAGTTATATAGGGCCTTGATGAGACCACATCTGGAGTATTGTGTGCACTTTTGGTCTCCTTATCTAAGGAAGGATGTTCTTGCCATGGAGGGAGTGCAAAGAAGATTTACTAGGCTGATTCCTGGGATTGCAGGATTGACGTATGAGGAGGGATTGGGTCGACTAGGCCTATATTCAATAGAGTTTAGAAGAATGAGTGGGGATCTCATAGAAACCTATAAAATTCTAACAGGACTAGACAGGCTAGATGCAGGGAGGATGTTCCCGATGGCTGGGGAGTCCAGAACCAGGGGTCACAGTCTCAGGATACGGGGTATGCCATTTAGAACCAAAATGAGGAGAAATTTCTTCACTCAGAGGGTGGTGAACCTGTGGAATTCTCTACCGCAGAAGGCAGTGGAGGCCAAGTCGTTGAGTATTTTCAAGAAGGAGATATATATATTTCTTAATACCAAAGGGATCAAGGGATATGGGGAGAAAGCGGGAACAGGGTACTGAATTAGATGATCAGCCATAATCTTGTTTGAATGGCGGAGCAGGCCCGAAGGGCCGAATGGCCTACTCCTGCTCCTATTTTCTATGTTTCTAGAACCGACTAGGGATAAAGCTATCTTAAGATATTGCATTGTGTAAGGAAGCAGGGTTAATAAACAATGTCATAGTAAAAAATCCACTGGGAAATAGTGATCATAATACCACTGAATTTCATGTTACGTTTGAAAGTGAGACATTTCAATCACAAACAAGAATCTTAAACTTAAAACAAAACCAATTACGAAGATATGAGGGGAGAATTGGCTAAGGTTAATTGAGTAAATAGATTGGAAGACATGGCGGTAAATGAACAGTGGGAAACATTTAAAGAAACAGTTCAAAGGGTTCAATAAAAGTACATTCTGTTCAAAAACAAAAACTCGTCCAGAAAGACCCATCTGTGGCTCACTCAGTAAGTTAAGGAGAGTATTAGACTAAAAGAAGAAGCTTACAATATTGCAAAAAATAGTAGCAAGTCTGAGGATTGGGAGTGTTTTAGAAACCAGCAAATGGCCACCAAAAAGTTGATAAAAAGGGAAAAAATAGAGAGTAAACTAGCCAGCAATATAAAAACAGATTGTAAGAGCTTTTATAAGTACATAAAAAGGAAGAGAGTAGCTAAAGTAGACGTTGGTCCCTTAGAAGCAGAGACAGGAGAAATTATCATGGGGAATGAGGAAATAGCAGAGGCAATGAACAAATATTTTGTGTCAGTCTTCACAGTGGAAGACACAAGTTCCATACCAGAAATAGTCAGTAACCTAGAGGCTAAAAATAGTGAGGAAAGTAAGGATATTGATATCAGTCAAGAAAAGGTATTGGAGAATCTTCAGGGACTAAAATATGACAAGTCCCCAGGATCAGATGGCCGACATCCTAGGGTTCTAAAAGAAATAGCTGCAGAGATAGTGGATGTGCTGGCTATGATTTTCCAGAATTCCTTAGATTCAGGATTGGTCCCATCAGATTGGAAGTTGGCAAATGTTACGCTGCTTTTCAAGAAAGGAGGTAGAGAGAAAACAGGGAACTACATGCCAGTTAGCCTAACATCAGTCGTTGAGAAGATGCTGGAAACTATTATTAAGGAAGTCTTAACATTGCACTTGGAAAAGCATAGTATGATTAGAACAAGTTAGCATGGTTTTACTGAAGGGAGATACTGTCTGACAAATTTATTCGTGATTTTTAAGGATGTAACTAGTAGAGTAGATAAAGGGGAACCAGTAGATCTAGTATACCTGGATTTTCAAAGGGCATTTGATGAGATGCCACATAAAAGATTAATAGGCAAGACAAGGGTTCATGGTGTTGGGGGTAATATATTAGCGTGGATAAAGGATTGGTTAACAGACAGGAAGCAGAGAGTGGGCGTAAATGGGACACTTTTCAAGTTGGCAGGCAGTGAATAGTGGGGTGCCGCAAGGATCAGTGCTGGGGCCTCAGCTATTTACACTCTATATCAATGGCTTGGATGAAGAGACAGAGAGTAATTTGTTAAATTTGCTGAAGATACAAAACTCGGTGGAAAGGTAAGCTGCGGGGAGGATGTTGAGAGGCTGCAAAGAGATATAGACAGGTTAAGTGAGTGGGCAAAAAGATGGCAAATGGAGTATAATGTAGGGAAGTGTGAAGTTGTTCACTTTGGTTGTAAAATTAGAAAAGCAGACTATTTTTTAAAAAGTGTGAAACTGATAAGTGTTGATGTTCAGAGAGACTTGCGGGTACTCGTACAAGGAATGCACAAAGTTAACATGCAGAGGCAGCTGGCTATTAGGAAGGCAAATGGCATGTTGGCCTTTATTGCAAGGGGATTGGAGTACAGAAATAAAGAAGTCTTACTAAAATTGTACAGGGCTTTGGTGAGACTGCACCTGCAATACTGTCTGCAGTTTTGGTCTCCACATTTAAGAAAGAATATACTTGCACTGGAGGCGGTGCAGCGAAGATTTACTAAATTGATCCCTGGGATGAGGGGGTTGTCCTATGATGAGAGGCTGAGTAAATTGGGCCTATATTCTCTAGAGTTTAGAAGAATGAGAGGCGATCTAATTAAGTCATACAAGATTCTGAAAGGGCTTGATATGGTAGAAGCTGAGAGATTGTTCCCACTGGTCAGGGAATCTAGAACACGGGAACACAGTCTCAGGATAAGGGGCCAATCATTTAGGACTGAGATGAGGAGAAATTACTTCACTCAAAGGGTTGTAAATATTTGGAATTCTCTATCACAGAGAGTTGTGGATGCTCCATCACTGAATACATTTAAGAGTGGGATAGATTGATTTTTGGTCTTGCAGGGAATCAAGGGATGTGGGGAGTGGACAGGAAAGTGGAATTGTAGCCCAAGATCAGCCATGATCGTATTGAATGGCGGAGCAGGCTCGATGGGCTATATGGTCTACTTCTGCTCCTATTTCTTGTGTGCCTGGGCTGCAGAAGTTGAGATTCTGTTGCCTAGATTGATCTGGTGGAGCCCTGCAGTTTGTCCCAGCGACGGTCTCGCCTATTGTGGTGATCTGCTGTGCTCTGCACAATCTAGCACTGCAGAGGCGGGAGGCCTTGCATGACCATGAGATTCATGAGCGACACTCCTCCACTGAGGAGGATGTGCAGGAGGGAGATGAGCAGGCAGTGCAGGATGTTGAACCCCTTGCATCAGAGTCCAGGCACATTGAGTGATAGGCTAAGGAGGCAACAGACAAGCTCATAATTACCTGCTTCCAGCCCCTCTGATGTCCACTCACAGAGAAACTAATAAAGACTGACCTCAATGCATGTAGTCTGTACCTTCCATTGTTGTTCTGTGCCTCATGCCCAGCTGAAACATGCACTAGCGCCCATGGAAGATCATATTTAAATGAGGGCTATGCCTACATTGTCATTGCACTGAGGAGGAAGGGTGACATTAACAGCTCACAATTAAGGCATGATGGAATAATCACTTTTACACAATGAACGTTAATGGCTTGAATGAAAGAACTTTGTCTGAAGCTTCACACATCAGATATCAACACCCGTGAACCCTCAAGTGTGTCGAGGTGCTTTTCTTTATATATTTACAAGTGCTTCTATGAGGTGTGAAGCCATCGCTAGCAGCTGGGCTGGAGGCAGGCTGCTGACCACACTGCCCCTTGGCCTGTGATGACTTTGGCAGCCGTCCTCTCGCTGCCTAAGGCTTGGGAGGACTCCGGCTGCCTGAGTTCCCTGCACAGGTGCAGGACTCTCCTCAGGTTTCACAGCTACTGGAGATGTGCTCATTGGCAGAGGGGCTGAGGAGCTGCTGTCTGCACTTGGAGTGCCCTGAGGGGAGCCCCCCATGTGGAGGGAAACCTCTCCTCCTCCCTTTCAAGGCTCACTTGAACCTCCCTGCTGACTACAGAAGGACAAGGAGATGGAAAAGACTGCAGGAGTCTTGTCTTTCACCCACATTGCCACTGCTGCATTGAACTCATGGCCAAGGCGATGCTGTGCAAGTCTGCACGCACTTGTGGGATCACACTTGCCATGAGGTTCGCCAACCTCAATGGAAGAAGCCATGCGTTCATATGCCTAAGACATGGCAGCACTCATGGCATGGATAAGCTCCTCCAATCATGGCTGTGCATGAACTTGGGCATCTCCACCAGATCTTTCCATACCTCTCTCTGCAACTCCTGCATGCCATGTGCTGCCAGCACCAGAGGCTCGTCATCAGTCCGGGACTCAGCATGGGCTTGGCTAGCCACAATCCTCTGTCTGTCAGTGGCCTTGGCCAGGTGCCCAGGCACGTGTGCAGTACTCTCGCCAGCCCTGATTCGACAGCTGAGCGGAAACCCACCAAGATGAAAGTTTCTGTGCTGGGGGAAGGTGCAATATTGTCACGGGACGGTGCTTCCTCTGACTGCAGTTCCTCCTCAGGAGGTCGACATCTGACTCCTTTCTGGTTGATGTCACCCTGCATGAGAGAACACAAACATGTGTGCGCTAGGCTGTGCAGATCTCTTCATACCAACTATTTGTGATGTGGGTCTCCAGAAATGACCTGTACATTGTGGAAGCCAATTGTTAAGGTCACGTGGTGAGGGGTGTGGGTGGTCCCCACTGTTCAACTCCCACCTGACCGCAACAAGTGTTTTTGTTACTAGGGTTTTAACCTCTCTGTGTTTTATTTCTCGAATGAACAGACAGTGACAGATTTTCTTGTAGGTTTAAACAGAAGATTAAAAGATTTGTTGAGCAATATTAATTCCCAAAATGGTTGCAACCACACCCACACATGCATTCACTCACGGGTGCACACACACACACATTCACTTTTGTATATACACACATACAAGAATAGATAGAGAGGAAAGGGGGTAAGTGTTTGAAGTGAGGTAATTTTTCAGGGTTCATGGTAACCTGTTGAATCTTCTCGGAGGTCAATTTCTCTTTAAAGTTTCAGGCCTGGCTGATTTGTAGACTTCTCTGTTAGTTGAAATTTCTGTCCGGAGACAGGGGATCATTTCCAATTCTCTGCTGCATAGGTTGAAGCGTAGAACTCACAGCAGGGCACCTTTTTTTTGGCTTGCTGGATTTTCTCCCAGCTCTCAACAGGAGAGGCTTTGGTGATGTTTGTCTTGATTCTATCTCTTTCTAGAAACTACCTTTAAGATCAAAATGTCTCACAACTTGTCTTTGTTGGGAGACACAGATCTTCCTCCCTGTGGTGACCTACAATGGCCCAGGATGTGGCTACTTCACACCTTCCTTGTTTCAGAAGAACCCATTCAATTCAAAAATGTCTCTTGATGGGTTCAGGAAGGGTGTAATTGACACCTCTTAGCTTTGAATGTATCCGTTTGTTCTTGCCAGAAAGTAAGACAGTTTGAATATACAAGGCCAGGTCTTTAGACCTTCAGCAGCCATTTTTTCACTTTTTGCCCACTTTTTAAAAGAAAAGTCCATTTATTATAACTCTTCAATTTGAGTTCTTGCATTGTCAATCGCTGCACTTCACGTGATCGTAACACAGTCCTCACTCTCTTGTTCAGAAACTCCAGTTGCTCCATCTGATATGGCCGTGGCTGCCCTGTGTCCCTGCTTATTCTAATGCCTCTTCCTCGGCTGGGGTGAGAGGCTGAAGATCTGGAATGCCTCTGCCTGTTTGGGCTGTCTCCCTCCTGTTGTGGGCCTTCTTGTCCTGAATGTGGAAAGATGGAGATAGTCAGACATCACGTAAAGATCAATATGATATTGCTGCTAGTGTCAGCCCCTCGTCCCCTACTGGGCTTTCACATATAGGTCATGCTGTTGTCTACTTTCAGGGGAGTTAAGTGTGGGTGGTGAGATGTGAAAGAAGGTGTTTTGTGGCCAAAAAGCAGCCATGCATCTGTCAGGATGAGGAGATGCCTAACCCCCTCTGTCATCACTGTCGTAGTGCCTCCCTCCTCATGTCCTGCTTGCTCCTGCATAGCCACTTGCAATCATTAAAAAGGAGAGGCTATGGAGCACTCACCTTGGCAGAACGGAGGTCATTGACCCTCTTGCTGCACTGTACCCATGTCCAGAGGGGTGACCCCATGGCTGCTGACCTCCTTAGCAATCTCCATCCAGGCTTGCTTGGTCAGGCAGAAGGACCTCTTCTTGCCATTATTGGGATAAAGGACCTCCTGCCTTTCCCTTGCAGCCTGGAGGAGAATCTGGAGGGAGACATCACTAAACTATGGGGCCACCCTGTGTCTTGGTTCTGCCATTCTGCGGGGTCTGCCCTGAGGCATTGGGCAGGATCCAGAGACAATGCAAAAAGGGTCACCGTTTTGAGCAGCGAGCAGCAAATGCATGCAAGGAAGCAATGAAAACAGGGTTGGCAAGGCTTTAAATATGGCGCCAGCACCTCCTCTGGAGTCATCTATCGCTGTATTCAGCATCTCGCCTCTTGCCCCCGCTGCGTGATTGGGGGGGTTCCCGTGTATTGATTATGCAAAATGGCTGCCTGCTGCATAATTACGGTGGGGCAGCCGCCCATGTGACAAATGGGAACGGTGTCCATTTCCGGGCGGCAGGCTCACTGAATTCAGCCCTTGGAATGCAGTAACTGATTTCCCTCTTGTTCCTGGCTCCTCCCCATGATCAGCAGCTCATTGTGGGGGAAATCGCTAAACTCTGTGGCACCCTAAAACTCACAAAGTGATTAAAGCACCTTTTACTTTGGCTTTTGCAGGTTGCAGAAAGAAGAAAAATAAAAAATTCTTCAGGTAAATGCTGTCAATTCTTGTCTGATTTATGTTCCTGTGAAGCAACTTGGGATGTTTTACTAGGTTAAGTATTCTATATAAATGTAATAAAAACAGAAAGTGCTGGAAATACGCAGCAGGTCTGGCAGCATCTGTGGAGAGAGAAACAGAGTTAATGTTTTGAGTCGATGAGACCTATCCCGCTGAAAGGTCACAGACCTGAAACGTTAACTCTGTTTTTTCTTTCCACAGATGCTGTCAGACCTGCTGTGTATTTCCAGCACTTTCTGCTTCTATTTCAGATTTCCAACATCCGCAGTATTTTGCTTCTATATAAATGCAACTTGTTGTTGCTGTATCGTTTGATGTTTCTACAGTTAATTGCAGTTTGAGATTTAGTGACGGTGACTTTGAGCTGATGTACTGCCTAGTTCCAGACTGACCTTTACCTTTTCTTAATGTCATCCAGCAGGTTCTAATCAGCCTGAGTCGGTATAGTTCAATAAATTCACTGGAGGAAAATATCTCGACACCACGACACTTAACTCAGAGTGAGCAGCCCCACACTCACTCACTGTATAGCATGGAAATGCACTAATGTACTACTCCACTGGGTCACCTTGTAAACCTGTTGTGTGAAACATTCTGTACTTATTTAAAGAGATGTTTGTTCTTCTCAGGGAAAGCAGCCTCACAAATTATTGTTTTAAGAAGCTGACCAATTGTAAAAACCTTTGTTCAGATTTCCCTGTGTTTAGTAATTGGAGAATAAAAGCCTAATTTTGTGATTTCAAGGAGCCAGATGCGACTGGTGGAGGAGGGACCAATGACTGCTCTTATTGGACAGTAAAAGTTTGTCACTACAGCTTTGCAAATTAACTACATTTAAATGAGGTCAGCTTTCTGAAGTTTGACAGTGTGCGTGTTTTGTACTTGTGTCACTGAAAGCATTAATCTATTGTTATGGCCAGGCAAGGAGGGGTTACAAGGCTCCCCTCTTGTACATCCCCTTATTTGACTGCAACAGGGTTTATTCTTTTATTAAAACAGTGGATGTGCTTACTACCTCTGTGGGTGTTTTACCTTTTAACCTTTGCTGTGATCGTAAAAGAACCAATCGGCTAAGTTTTCTTGAGTTTAAACCAGAAAAAGGCGAGTTTATTATATTTTTTTATACTTAGCAATCTAAACCCGACCTAAATAATAAAATTACACTACACATTCACGCACACACTCACATGAGAATCACACACACAAACAGATTACAGATTGATGAGGAGTAGATTTGTGGTTGGTTTAGAGTCCAGACAAATAGAAATTAATACACAGTCTGTGGGGTTGGGTGATTCCACTGTCTTCTGGCTGAAGTTGTCTTCTTGCCTCTTTGGGTGGTAGAAGTGCATTTTGTGGCTAGACCACCTGGTTTAGGGTTTTCTTGGAGGCAGAATTGTAGGTGGCTTTCTTCCCCTGGTGTCTTTGTCTTGGATCTAGCAACTGGTAGCTAGGCTTTGTACTCCCCATCAGGCCTTCTGGAGAGAGATAGATATATATATATATATAGAGAGAGAGAGAGAGAGAGAGAGAGAGGTAGCCCTTCTGACTTCTGCCTGTTTGAGTCACTGGCTTGTCTGCCTTTTCCAAGGGAAATTCCCAGCTTTCACAGCAATGGACACATGGTCACATGACTGCCTCAGTGTATTCTCTGGAACCTTTTAATGAGATTCAAGTTTAGGAATTTCAGTCTCTCAGGCCACAGGATGTTAATGTCTACACCTGGAAGGGTTGGCCCTTTCAATGTTAATGTCCCAGGATGGCTTTGAATATTTTACTAATGAAAGCAATGGCTTGCTCTATCAATAGAGCAAGCCATTGTTTTGGGTACAGGCTCATCATACATCTGTCTCCTCTTTGGTGCCTTGGAATGTGCAAAGTGTTCAAATGCAAATTGCTGTGGCCATCTTGGCTGCCAGTGCTTTTTTAAAAAGTTAACTGTAGAATTCCAGCTCTTTTTGTTTCATTAAAAGTTTAATGTAGCTTTCCAATCAATGAATTAAAAAATCTTCCTTTGGCATAGCAGGTTTTCTTGATACTATATTATTAAAAGTCTGAACTCCAGTTCATGCCCGTTGCATCAAATTTTAAAAAGATGTCACTCCTGAAAGTACAACCCCAGAAAAATCAAACCTGAAAAATATCACATCTCAGGACATCAAATGTTCATTTGACAAAAATTACTGACTGACTTAAATAAGCAATTATCTATTAAACACCTGATTGGTTAAAAATAAATGAATCGCATGTAGTTTGACTCAGTTGGTAAGTACTACAGAGAAGGAAATATCTACAGCAACAACTGAATGATCAAGTAAAGTTTTAAACTACCAGTCATAAACTGTCAAGTAGCAGAAACCAACCAATCAAATCATTCAAAACAATTGTAAACTTGCACTGAGCGCCAGCTTTATTTTTCAGTTACCTGAAAATTTACCAACATGCTATTTATAACATAAGGAGACTCATAAGAATATTCAATCCGGAATAAAATGCTTACTCTTATTCAGAGTTGACTCAAGGAAACAAACCTTTGGAAATGTTTCTTGCTGAAGCTCATGCTTGTGTCAAAAACTTGGCGCTCACCTTGGAGGACTCGCTAGTTGTTAAGAGAATTGTTTCAATGGCAGGGGAGGGGGAATGGGGGTGAAGGGAGTGGGGGGTTGAGGAGATGGGGGTGAGGGCAGGGAAAGGGTTTTTTGAGGGATGGGGGTGAGGGCGGCCAAAGGGGTTTTTGAGGGATGGGGGTGAGGGCGGCCAAAGGGGTTTTTGAGGGATGGGGGTGAGGGCGGCCAAAGGGGTTTTTGGGGGATGGGGGTGAGGGCGGCCAAAGGGGTTTTTGAGGGATGGGGGTGAGGGCGGCGAAAGGGGTTTTTGAGGGATGGGGGTGAGGGCGGCCAAAGGGGTTTTTGAGGGATGGGGGTGAGGACGGCGAAAGGGGTTTTTGAGGGATGGGGGTGAGGGCGGCGAAAGGGGTTTTTGAGGGATGGGGGTGAGGGCGGCCAAAGGGGTTTTTGAGGGATGGGGGTGAGGGCGGCCAAAGGGGTTTTTGAGGGATGGGGGTGAGGGCGGCGAAAGGGGTTTTTGAGGGATGGGGGTGAGGACGGCGAAAGGGGTTTTTGAGGGATGGGGGTGAGGGCGGCGAAAGGGGTTTTTGAGGGATGGGGGTGAGGGCGGCCAAAGGGGTTTTTGAGGGATGGGGGTGAGGGCGGCGAAAGGGGTTTTTGAGGGATGGGGGTGAGGGCGGCCAAAGGGGTTTTTGGGGGTGAGTATCTCTCTTGTTCTGTGACGTCACAGTGGCTGGGGTTAAAGGTTGAGGGCGGGGCATTGGGGCGTTTCCGCTTCCGGTTCCAATGGCATCACTGGGCCTGCGGTGATTTGGAGCCGCGGGGCTGGTTTAGGGCCGAGCCGGGAGGGAGCCTCCTCTTCTGGTTTTCTCATCTATCGCAGGGCGGGCTCCCGGAGCCGGGGAAAGATGATGAGCAAGAGGATGAAGACCGAGTATATGAAGAAGTTTAAAGGGCCCAAGTGGGAGATTCACAGCGGCTGCTACAGCGACCTGGTGCAATACCGCAACATGAGGCGGCTGCTGGAACAGGCCCACATCCCCTGGGTATGGAGCGGCTGGGACTCGGACTCTGACTCGGGCTCCTCCACCCCGCGGGAGCGGTGTCCTGAGGCCCCGGAGCCCGTGGAAGCCGCCCCCCCACAGACTCAGACTCCGGTTGCAGCAGCCGATCGCCCCGAGGCCCAGATCCCAAATGCCGCAGGTAAACAACCACCCCCACCCCCCCCCCCCACCCCCACCCCCACCCCCCTGTCCGCTCCCCCCTTCCAAAAGACCTTCCAAAATGCATTACCTCACATTTGTCCGGATTAAATTCCATCTGCCATTTCTCCGCCCAAGTCTCCAACCGACCTATATCCTGCTGTATCTTCTGACAATCCTCATCACTGTCCGCAACTTCACCAACCTTTGAGTCGTCCGCAAACTTACTAATCAGACCAGCTGCATTTCCCTCCAAATCATTTATATATACTGCAAATAGCAAAGGTCCCAGCACTGATCCCTGCGGAACACCACTAGTCACATCCCTCCATTCAGAAAAGCACCCTTCCACTGCTACCCTCTGTCTTCTATGACCGAGCCAGTTCTGTATCCATCTTGCCAGCTCACCTCTGATCCCGTGTGACTTCACCTTTTGTACCAATCTGCCATGAGGGACCTTGTCCAAGGCTTTACTGAAGTTTTACACACTTTTGTTTTCTCTCTAAACAGGGAAGGAAATAATTGAGACAAATCAAAAAGACGAAGATGATCAACAGACAAAGGTTGTATTGTGTGCCCGGCCTGTTCTGGATTATTGTCGTGGAAAGAGTGCAAGTTTGGAAAAATCACAAAAAACCTCTCAATTGACAATACCACACACTGCCACAAAAGAAACCAAACCTCCGTTTGCGATGTTTGGTTGGGCAGAG
This sequence comes from Heterodontus francisci, assembly GCF_036365525.1. Lineage (NCBI taxonomy): Eukaryota > Metazoa > Chordata > Chondrichthyes > Heterodontiformes > Heterodontidae > Heterodontus > Heterodontus francisci. The sequence continues at coordinate 1,104,613 of NC_090383.1, forward strand.
AGGGAGGCGGAGGTGGGCTGTAAAAAGACATTCAATGTCGCTGCTTCTGCTTTGAGAGGACAGGTAAGAAACTGGAGAAATCAAAACCAAGTGCTGGAAATGCTCAGCGGGTCTGGCAGCATCTGTGGAGGGAGAAATAGTTAACGGTTTTGATCTGTGACCTTTCGAACGGAAAGGTTCAAGATGCAACAGGTTTTAAGCAAGTACAGAGGCAGCAAAGGGGAAGGTCTGTGATTCCTGCCTTCCACCCAGAAATGAAATGATGAAAGGGGTTGATGGTACAAGGCAAGAGGGGGTGTTAATGGAACAAGTAAAGAAACAAAAGATGGGCTGCTGTCTGGAAAATGGGAGCAAAGCTTATGATCTGAAATTGAACTCTTCTCTTTCAGATGAGATGTTAAACAGGGACCCAATCTGCCTGATCAGGTGTACTTAAAAGATCTCAATATTTGTATGTTTAATCCTGATGATCCACTGCCACTCACTGCTTTTATTGGGGATGGTATAGAATTTTAAATCCTTTTTTAGATTTTTTAAAAATTCTGTCATGGGATGTATGTGTTGCTGGCAGGCCAACATGTTGCCCATCCCTAATTGCCCTTGAACTGAATGGCTTGCTAGGCCATTTGAGAGGGCATTTAAGAGTCAACCACATTGCTGGGGGTCACATGTAAGCCAGACCAGGTAAGGATGGCAGATTTCCTTCCCTAAAGGACATTAGTGGACCACTGGTTTCACAGTTCAGTGGGGTTGAGTTTCAGCTAGGCTGTGCTCGGGGTTTTTTCAGTGCAATTTTGGCCTAAGCTGGAGAACCGTGTGCCGTTCTGGTCACTGCGCTATAAGAAAAGTGTCATTGCATTAGAGAGGGTACAGAGGAGATTTTTGAGGATGTTGCCAGGACTGGAGAATTTTAGTTATGAGGAAAGATTGGGGAGGCTCAGGTTAATTTATTTGGAATGCAGGCGGCTGAGGGGAAACCTAATGGGAGTGTATCAAATTGAGGTGTCTAGAGTGGATAGGAAGGCCTTAATCCCCTTGATTGAGGGGTTCATAACCAGGGGGTATAGATTTAGGGTCTGAAGTAGGAGATTTAGAGGGGATTCAAGGGGAAACTTTCCCACCCAGAGGGTGGTGGGATCTGGAACTCGCTATCTGAAAGGGTGGTGGAAGCAGAAACCCTCACATTTAAAAAGTATTTGGATTTGCACTTGAAGTGCTGTAACCTACAACGCTACGGGCAGACAGCTGGAAAGTAGGATTAGGCTGGATGGTTCCTTCTTGGCTGGTGCGGTGTGATGGGCTGAATGGCCACCTTCTGTGCTGTAAATTGCTGATTTGCCCAAAATAGTGGTAATGTTAGGACCTCAGTGAGACGGGTTAATGTTAAAGATGAACTCCCCAGACCACTTTAATGTACACAAGATTTCACATTTTAAAACTTACTATTACAACTAAACTAAAAATCCACATTAAACATTACTTTGTAACTAGCAATTATACTATATGGCAGAGAAAGATATTTCCCTTTAACTTATTAAAACACTTGAAAACTCCACACCACATTTATACATTCTTGATGAGCAAGGGGTGGAAGGTTATCGGGGGTAGGTGGAAATGCGGAGTAATCAGTTGAGCCATGGACTTATTGAATGGCGGAGCAGGCTCGAGGGGTCGAGTGGCCTCCTGCTCCTAATTTGTATGCTCGTATACGTTAGACAGTGTCCTCATTGAAGCAATATCTTTGCAGTTACAAGTACCAAACTCCTCCCAGTTGCAATGGGTTGGATACCCCAGTGCTTCTCAAAGTCAATGTCCTCTTCACTCACTTCTGAGCACTTTTTGACCTGGCCTTCTGTGAATAAGGCGATGTCTGGTGACCCCCTTTGATCTCTCTTCCACTGCAAACCTCAGCTCTTGAATTGTGTTTTGGTCTTGGCAGCCTTTTTCTGTCTGACTTTTGAAAGCATTTTTTTCTCTCTCTCCTGAGGCTGCCACTGCTGGTCTTTGTGTCTTCCGGTCTTTCTTATAGCCTTTATCTTCTGAAAGCCTGTTGAATTCATCCACAATCAAAAGTCAGTAGTTACTTGTCTTTTTCAATATGCAGAGTCCACAAGTCTGGCTACAGCAGAACCACCTGGGCCTTCCTTTGTTTCCAGGTGTTAAACATTTAAACTCTAGTTTGTACCTTTCGAGCTCCTGCTCCCTGTTTACGATTTAAAACTCTGGAAGAGTGAAACCCATGGTTTTTCAGGTGTTACAACCTTTCATTCTGCTTTCAAAAGGATCTTTCATCTGGGTTCCTTGTTTGCATGGTCACTAGGATCCCTGTCTTGTCTCCAAGTAAAGTTAGTGTGAGGTCACTTGTCTCCTCGAATCCTTGCACTACATTTAAAAACCAGTTTTAAAAAACATAATGGTACGACAATGTCCAGTGTTCATCACAGGTAACTAGTGTAAACGTTTGTGAATTTTAAGCGCAAATTAAGTCCAGTGTAAATACAGTTTCTGGGATCTTTTGTGCTGGTTTTGAAAAAAATCATCGCTTGAAGCTGGCCCTGGCCACAAAACTCACCACGACCCCTGAAATGAATTAATTGCAATTGGAAGTTTCTGCTAATTCTGCTCATTTTACAGGCCTTCAAGGAGACTCAGTATTCTGGTTCTTTTGGGCACAAGGACACTAAGGCATGTTTTAAAAGCTTTGAATATAATTTTTAAATTAAACTTACTGTACCCTAGTATAACTAGCAATTGTTTTTTTATTTTGTTTTTTGTACTTTGTTTTTCAGTTACCTAAAACCAGATAAATCTCAATGGGCGAGACGCTAATTTACTTGATAAATATCAGGTATACATCGATATAAGAGCTTAACTTGATGCCGTTTGATTAATACAGCTGAAAGTTCATCACAAAAAGCATTTTTAATCAAGTATTTCACGTGTGATATGCAGAGCAGTATGAGTGGAACTCTGGAGAATAGGAACAAAGAAAATTACAGCACAGGAACAGGCCCTTCGGCCCTCCAAGCCTGCGCCGATCCAGATCCTCTTTCTAAACCTGTCGCCTATTTTCTAAGGGTCTGTATCTCTTTGCTTCCTGCCCATTCATGTATCTGTCTAGATACATCTTAAAAGACGCTATCGTGCCCGCATCTACCACCTCCGCTGGCAACGTGTTCCAGGCACCCACCACCCTCTGCATAAAGAACTTTCCACTCATATCCCCCCTAAACTTTTCCCCTCTCACTTTGAACTTGTGACCCCTAGTAATTGAATCCCCCACTCTGGGGGAAAAAGCTTCTTGCTATCCACCCTGTCTATACCTCTCATGATTTTGTACAATTCAATCAGGTCCCCCCTCAACCTCCGTCTTTCTAATGAAAATAATCCTAATCTACTCAACCTCTCTTCATAGCTAGCGCCCTCCATTACCAGGCAACATCCTGGTGAACCTCCTCTGCACCCTCTCCAAAGCATCTACATCCTTTTGGTAATGTGGCGACCAGAACTGCACACAGTATTCCAAATGTGGCCGAGCCAAAGTCTTATACAACTGTAACTTGTACTCAATACCCCGTCCGATGAAGGAAAGCATGCCCTATGCCTTCTTGACCACTCTATTGACCTGCGTTGCCACCTTCAGGGAACAATGGACCTGAACACCCAAATCTCTCTGCACATCAATTTTCCCCAGCACTTTTCCATTTACTGTATAGTTCACTCTTGAATTGGATCTTCCAAAATGCATCACCTCGCATTTGCCCGGATTGAACTCCATCTGCCATTTCTCTGCCCAACTCTCCAATCTATCTATATTCTGCTGTATTCTCTGACAGTCATCTTCACTATCTGCTACTCCACCAATCTTAGTGTCGTCTGCAAACTTGCTAATCAGTCCACCTATACTTTCCTCCAAATCATTAATGTATATCAAAAACAACAGTGGTTCCAGCACAGATCCCTGTGGAACACCACTGGTCACACGTCTCCATTTTGAGAAACTCCCTTCCACTGCTACTCTCTGTCTCCTGTTGCCCAGCCAGTTCTTTATCCATCTAGCTAGTACACCCTGGACCCCATGCGACTTCACTTTCTCCATCAACCTACTATGGGGAACCTTATCAAACTCCTTACTGAAGTCCATGTATATGACATCTACAGCCCTTCCCTCATGAATCAACTTTGTCACTTCCTCAAAGAATTCTATTAAGTTGGTAAGACATGATCTTCCCTGCACAAAACCATGTTGCCTATCACTGATAAGCCCATTTTCTTCCAGATGGGAATAGATCCTATCCCTCAGTATCTTCTCCAGCAGCTTCCCTACCACTGACGTCAGGCTCACCGGTCTATAATTACCTGGATTATCTCTGCTACCCTTCTTAAACAAGGGGACAAGATTAGCAATTCTCCAGTCCTCCGGGACCTCACCCATGTTTAAGGATGCTGCAAAGATATCTGTTCAGGCCCCAGCTATTTCCTCTCTCGCTTCCCACAGTAACCTGGGATAGATCCCATCCGGACCTGGGGTCTTGTCCACCTTAATGCCTTTTAGAATACCCAACACTTCCTCCCTCCTTATGCCGACTTGACCTAGAGTAATCAAACATCTATCCCTAACGTCAACATCCGTCATGTCCCTCTCCTCGGTGAATACCGATGCAAAGTACTCGTTTAGAATCTCACCCATTTTCTCTGACTCCACGCATAATTTTCCTCCTTTGTCCTTGAGTGGGCTAATCCTTTCTCTAGTTACCTTCTTGCTCCTTATATATGAATAAAAGGCTTTGGGATTTTCCTTAACCCTGTTTGCTAAAGATATTTCATGACCCCTTTTAGCCCTCTTAATTCCTCGTTTCAGATTGGTCCTACATTCCCGATATTCTTCCAAAGCTTTGTCTTTCTTCAGCTGCCTGGACCTTATGTATGCTTCCTTTTTCCTCTTGGCTAGTTTCACAATTTCACCTGTCATCCATGGTTCCCTAATCTTGCCATTTCTATCCCTCATTTTCACAGGAACATGTCTTCCAAACAGGTGGAATTTGTGTTCGGATTGCTGATTGCACCCAAAGCGGAAAGTCATGGCCAGTGTCTGTTAAACCAGTTGTTGCTGATCTTGTTTAAATATAGACTACATGTTTTTTCCCACAGAATGAACTTACTTTCTCTCTGACAGATTTATGAATCTGCAGTACGTGCCCATGACAGACGTGAGGTGCAGCGAACAATGGCTCAGAGACGGCACTGGGGCAAAGTGCCACCCACCACCCACTCATCTGAACGGCAGTGTAAATCTTCCCCGGGACACAAACCACCTTCTGAGCACTTGCAAGTTCGAGTGATGAAACCTGTTGGGGCAGAGGATCCCTGGTTGTCTGAATACATGAGATGTTACTCAACGCGGTCCCTCTGAGTCCCAGCAGTTTGCTGTGTGATAGAGCTTGGGTTTAGTTTGTTTGTTCAGGTCTGTTGGGCTCAGTCGCTGGCCCTGACTTGAGTCTGTATTACAGGGGTTAATTCATGTGTAAAACCCACAATTAACAAACAGAATAATTGTTTTGCTGACTTGTAAAATAGACTGTGATGGTGTTGGTTTTCTGTCTTCAAACTGAGATGTGGCATTGACAACAGGACTAAAGAGTTCCCTCGTGTTAAACAGAAACCACTTCTGCAGTTGCCTTCCAAACTGATAGTGGTTGTCTCTTCTGATTATTCTGAGTTGTTAATGCATACAATGACGAAGAGTTTCATTAATATGTATACGATAAGCCCTGTTACTACAGATGGATTGCACTTGAATTTCTGTAAACTGTTACAAATTAAGCCATTTGTGCAAAGTATCAGCAATTTTTATATGTAGTTTTGTCAGTGATCTTTCCAACAATTTATTTAAATTTGTGTAATGAGTGCACTTCAGGGAATGGGCTGTTTTCTATAGGGATTCAGTTTTGTAATCTTTATATACTTTTTGAGGTTTTATCATTTCTGTAGATGATCTGTTCATTGCTGTGTGCAAATTGACTTACAATTACATTAGAACCGTCACTACTCTTCGAAAGTACTTCATTGATTTGTAAAGCACTTTGGGGCAACCTGAGGGAGTGAAATTGGCTTTTTTTAAAAGTAAGAACCCACTTGTTATAGAATGTATCTGTGCTTTTTCTCTCAAGTGCAATAGGTAAATCTGCTCAATAAATTTATTTATATATATATTTTTTTAAACAAAGGAGGGCTGCATTCTTGCTGGGATATCATTCATCTTCCTTTACACAAAATAATCAGCCCTGAGAAGTGGTGATCATGTGGTTGAAGATGTTCACAGAATTTAAGGAGTAAGAAATTAGCAAGCAGGACCTCAAAAGTAGTAATCTCCGGATTACTCCCAGGGCCACGTGCAAGTGAGTTCAGGAATAGAAGGATACGACAGATGAATGTGTGGCTGGAAAAATGGTGCAGGAGGGAGGGCTTCAGATTCCTGGGACATTGGGACCAGCTCTGGGGGAGATGGGACCTGTACAGGCTGAACAGGTTGCAACTAAACAGAGCCGGGACTGAGTTCCTTGTGGGACGTTTTGCTTGTGCTGTTGGGGAAGGTTTAAACTAGTTTGGCAGGGGGATGGGGACGTGAGGGTAGACTCAACTGGGACTAACTCAGAAATTAAAATGGAAGGCAGAAAATTAATGGATGGGTCTGGAAGACAGAGGAAATGAGGGTTAGAAATTTTTAAAAAGTTTGGCAGTGCTCAAGGGTGTCTTTTCAATGCAAGGAGTATAACAAATAAAGCAGATGAGCTGAGAACACATAAGACATGTAGCAGTATGATATAGCTATTAAAGAAATGGCTTAAGGAGGGACAGGAATGGCAGCTCAACGTTCCTGGTTACAGGGTTTTCAGATGTGATAGGGAAGGGGATAAGAAAGGAGGGGGAATGGCAATTTTTGGTCAAGGAAACTATTACAACTGTGGGGAGGGATGATGTGTTGGGAGGTTCATCAAATGAGGCCATATGGATTGAACTAAGGAACAAAAAAGGGGCAATCACACTGCTGGGAATGTACTATAGATTTCCCCCCCCCCCCCCCCCAAACAATCAGAGGGAGATAGAAGAGCAGATATGTAGGCAAATCTCTGACGTGCAAGAATAATAGGGCAGTAATAGGGGATTTTAACTACCCCAAAATTAACTGGGTTAGTTTTAGTGTGAAAGGAATTGAGGGAGCAGAATTCTTGAGGTGCATTCAGGAGAACTTTTTTGCCCAGTATGTAGCAAGTCCAACAAAAGAGGGAGAAGTTTTAGACTTAGTTTTAGGAAATGAAGATGGGCAGATGGAAGGAGTGTCAGTGGGAGAACATTTTGGTGGTAGTGAGCATAATTCAGTCAGTTTTAACATAATTATGGAAAAGGACAGAACAGGAGTTAGAGTTCTCAATTGGGACAAGGCCAATTTTACTAAACAATGATTTAGGGAAAGTGGACTGGAAACAGCTACTTGAAGGTAAATCGGTGTCAGAACAGTGGGAGGCATTCAAAGGAGAGATTCAAGGGGTTTAGAATAAACATGTTCCCGCAAAGGAAAAGGGTGAGGGGGCCAAATCTAGAGGCCCATGGATGTCAAGGAGCCTACAGGGTAAGATAAAGCAGAAAAGGAAAGCTTATGTCTGACACTGAGCACTCAAAAGTGCAGAAAGCCGAGAGGAGAGTCGAAAGTGGAGGGGTCAAATCAAAAAGGAAATTAGGAAAGCAAAGAGAGGGCATGAAAGAATATTGGCAACCAAAATCAAGGTGAACTCAAATGTATTGATAAAACATCTTTTAAGAGTAAGAGGATAACTAAGGAGAGAGTAGGGCCCATAAAAGGTAACCGATGTGTCGGAGCTTTTTGTGGTGTATATTAACAATTTGGACGTAAATGTAGGGGGCATGATCAAGAAGTTCTGAGACGACACAAAGGTTGGCCATGTGGTGGATAGCTGTAGGCTGCAGGAAGATATTGATGGTCTGGTCAGATGGACAGAAAAGTGGCAAATGGAATTCAATCTGGGGAAGTGTGAGGTGATGCATTTGGCGAGGTCAAACAAGGCAAAGGAATACATGATAAATGGGAAAATATTGAGGTGTAGAGGAAGTGAGGGACCTTGGAATGAATGTCCACAGATCCCTGAAGGTAGCAGGACAGGTCGATAAGGTGGTTAAGAAGGCATATGGAATCCTTTATTAGCCGAGGTATAGAATACAAGAGCAGGGAAATTATGTTGGAACTGTATAACTAATTGATTAGGCCACATCTTGAGTACTGTGAGCCGTTCTGGTCACCTCATTACAGAAAGGATGTAATTGCACTAGAGAGGGTACAGAGGAGATTTACGAGGATGTTGCCAGGATTGGAAAAATGCAGCTATGAGAAAAGATTGGATAGGCTGGGGATGTTCTCCTTGGAACAGAGAAGGATGAGGGGAGATCTGATTGAAATGCACAAAAGTTTGAGGGGCCTGGATAGAGTGGAGGTGAAGGGTCTATTCACCTTAGCAGAGAGGTCAGTGATGAGGGGGCATAGATTTAAAATGAGTGGTAGAAAAATTAGAGGGGAGAGCGGAAAACTTTTTTCACCCAGAGGATGGTGATGGTCTGGAACTCACTGCCTGAAAGGGTAGTTGAGGCAGAAACCCTCAACTCATTCAAAAGGTGTCTGGATATACACCTCAAGTGCTGTAATCTACAGGGCTACGGACCAAATGCTGGAAGGCGGGATTAGACTGGGTAGATGGTTTTTCGGCTGGCACAGACACGATGGGCCAAGTGGCCTCGTTCTGTGCCTTAAACCTTCTATAATTTTGAACTCTGATCATCCACTGCCCATTTCAAACAGCCTGAAGCAGTCACTCAATCAGCATCTGTGGAGGGAGCAGTTGAAGGATGCTGTGACTTGTTTGTTTTCACCAGCAAACCAAATGTAGGATCTGAAGTTGACCTCGGCCGCTTTGGCTGGAGTTAAAGGTCAAAGATTGAATGCCAGAGGGAAGTACAAAAGGACAATGAATGACCGGAACAATTCCCGGGGACACTCCATATCTTGGGGGAAGGGTTGGGCCGCTGGACACTTCCCGGAAGTGACGAAGAATGATGGCGACCGTCAGAAGTTACTGAAAATGGCGGATCCCGGCTTGGCGATGGCGCCGAGCGGCGAGCTTTCGGCTTCGGTCGAGTTGGGCTTCGTGGAGCGGGCGGCCCCGGCACGGCTGCTGAGTTCGCAGTTCCCCAGTAAGGTGGGCGGCCGGCCGGCCTGGCTGAGCCTTCAGCTCCCGGGCCCCGAGCGGCTGCAGTGCGGCGGGTGCGCGCGGCCGCTGCTCTTCCTGCTGCAGGTGTACGCGCCGCGGGTCCGCGCCTTCCACCGCGCGCTCTTCATCTTCTGCTGCGCGTTCCCGGCCTGTCCGCGCCGCCGCTTCGCCGTTTACCGGAGCCAACTGGGGCGGATCAACGACTTCTACTCGGCCGAACCCGAACCCGAGGCTCCCCCGGGGCCCAGGCCCGGTCTCAGACTGTGTCGCGTGTGCGGAGCCTCGGGGCCCAAGAGCTGCTCCCGCTGCCGCCAGGCCCATTACTGCGGCAAGGAGCATCAGAGGCTGGACTGGAGAGCGGGGCATCGAGTGGCCTGCGGGCGGCCTGGTGAGTGACAGAGTCGGGGGAGCAGCCTGTGTCAAAATACTTAACTGATGGATAGTTTACCGGTAACCGGAGGCGGTTTGTGTCACCGATACAAGTCACGGTGGAAGAGGAGGTAGTAGAGACACTGAATTGGCTAAAGTTGATAACGAGGAGGTCATTAGCCTGACTGTAATTAAAGTCACCAGGAGCAGATCAGATACATCCGAGGATATGAAGGGAAGTCTGGGTGGAAATTGCACAGGTACTGACCATAATCTTCCAATTCCCCTTAAATACAGGGATTGGAGAGTTGCTTTTGTCTCTTGTTCAAAAAAGGGTGTAAGGATAAGCCCAGGAAATACAGGCCAGTCACTTTATCCTCAGTGCTGGGAAAGCTTTTAGAAATGATAATTTGAGACTAAATTAACTGTTACTTAGAGAAATGTGCATTAACTAATGAAAGCCAGCACCAATTTGCTACGGGTAAATCATGTTTAACTTATCTGATTGAGTTTTTTGATGCAGTTGATGAGGGTAGTGTGATTTATATGGACTTGCAAAAGTTTCCCAAAGTTGGTGTTTCTTTCTCCCTCCTTCTCCAGTGGATCTCTCAGGACTCTTGAGCCTCTGGGCCATTTTCCATTTGTTGATACTGTCATGCTTATAACCGGTAACAAAGCAGTGTTTCCTACTAATGGTGGGGTGCCAGCAGAGCTGAGACAATACAGGTTGGTGGCAGGCCATGACAGCCTGCTTTAGGTCAGAAAAAAGAACCCAACCACACCAAGCCCCTCTGATTTAGCCCCGAGCCCGACTGGACCATCCCTTTACTTACCTTCCTGACACCGAACCAGCAAGAAGCTGCAGCGCATGTGTGAGACGTCATAATGACATCACTCGCTCGCTGCACAGACTCAGTTTCGTCTCAGACTCCCAGCTTAGCTAAGTTTTTAAAAATCTTTTAATATTTACCAGTAGAGCACTTACCATGTGTGTCCGAGCCGACCCGAACCCTACACAAGTCGTCGGGTATGTTCGGGCTCGGTTTTTGGGCTCAGGTTGGGTACTGTACACACGTGAACCAAACAAACTGTTAACAAAAGCAGCGCCCAGGTGATGAACCCCCAACAATTCTGGTAATTTTCTGCCTAAAGCAGGAGGGTTGGGAATCCCCTCAAGGTAACTCCCATTCCACCCCCGCCCCACCCCAGCGCAGGCTGAGGATTGGTTTTACGCAGTGTTGTTTTTTGTAGGTGAAGCAGACAGCAATTTGTCGTCTCTCAACATCCTGTTCCCAGAGTTTGAGTTGGTGATGGAGCTTGAGGAGTCAGAAGATCAGAAACTAGGAGATCTTAACAAGTGCGTGGAATCCCTATCGGCAACACACAGTGGTAAGTAAAGATTGGATTAACAGATAACTTGTATTAACTAACTGTACTCCACTTTGGGATTGTGTCAAGTTAACTAGTTGAGGGTAGAATTGTAAAGAATCTCAGGCAAAGCCTTTAAAATCAAAGATGGTTGTAAACTGGAAAACTGAGGTTAAAGGAAAACATCAGCAAGACAAGCTTCAGTGTCAGTGATTTATCCCCGTGTTCCGAAGTCTCTGTCTCTGACAGTCATTTACGAATCAGTCGCTGCTCCGCTCTGGCACTGTTTACCAGCACCAGTGTATGTGATATCTGCTCTTGATTGGTGCAAGTTTATAAGAATATAAAAGTAGGAGTAGGCCATGTGCTCCTTGAGTCTGCTCCGCCATTCAATAATCAAAGAATTGTTACATTGCAGAAGGAGGTCATTCGGCCCATCATGTCCGCACTGGCTCTCCGAAAGAGCAACTCCCTCAGTTCTATTCCCCCGCCTTCTCCCCATAACCCTGCACGTTCTTCCTTTTCATATAACTGTCGAATTCCCTTTTGAATGCTTCAATTGAACCTGCCTCCACCACGTTCTCAGGCAGCGCATTCCAGACCTTAACCACTTGCTGCGTGAAAAAGTTTTTCCTCATGTCATTTTTGCTTCTCCTACCAAATATTTTAAATCTGTGCCCTCTCGTTCTTGGTCCTTTCACGAGTGGGAACAGTTTCTTTCTATCTACTCCGTCCACATTCCTCATGATTTTGAATACCTCTATCAAATCACCTCTGTCTTCTCTTCTCCAAGGAAAACAGTCCCAACTTCTCCAATCTATCTTCATAACTGAAATTCCTCATCCCTTGAATGATTCTCGTGAATCTTTTCTGTACTCTCGCCAATGCGGTGCCCAGAACTGGACGCAATACTCCAGCTGAGGCTGAACTAATGTCTTATACAAGTTCAACATAACCTCCTTGCTCTTGTACTCTATGCCCCTATTAATAAAGCCCAGGGTACTGTATGCTTTATTGACTGCTCTCAACCTGTCCTGCCACCTTCAATATGCACATATACACCCAGGTTCCTCTGCTCTGTACCCTTTATTCTATGTTGTCTCGCCATGTTCTTCCTACCAAAATGAATGACTTCACGTTTCTCTGCATTGAGCTTAATCTGCCACCTGTCTGCCCATTCCACCAATTTGTCTATGTCCTTTTGGAGTTCTGCACTATCCTCCTCACAGCTCACAATGCTTCCAAGTTTTGTATCATCTGCAAACTTTGAATTTGTGCCCTGTACACCAAAGTCTAGGTCATTAATATATATCAGGAAAAACAAGGGCCCCAACACTGATCCCTGGGGAACTCCACTACAAACCTTTCTCCAGTCAGAAAAACATCCATTAACCACTACTCTTTGCTTCCCGTCACTCGGCCAATTTCCTATCCTGATTGTGGCCTTAACTCCACAGTGGTTAGCTAGCACCACAGCCTCACAGCTCCAGCGACCCGGGTTCAATTCTGGGTACTGCCTGTGTGGAATTTGCAAGTTCTCCCTGTGTCTGCGTGGGTTTCCTCCGGGTGCTCCGGTTTCTTCCCACATGCCAAAGACTTGCAGGTTGATAGGTAAATTGGCCATTAGCAATTGCCCCTAGTATAGGTAGGTGGTAGGGAAATATAGGGGACAGATGGGGATGTGGTAGGAATATGGAATTAGTGTGGGATTAGTATAAATGGGTGGTTGATGGTCGGCACAGACTCGGTGGGCCGAAGGGTCTGTCTCAGTGCTGTATCTCTAAAACTAAAACCCTCGACTCCCTTGTAAATCAAAAATCTGTAACTCAGCCTTGAATATATTCAATGACCCAGCCTCCACTGCTCTCTGGGGACGAGAATTCCAAAGATCAATGACCCCCAGAGAAGAAATTCCTCCTCATCTGTTTTAAATGGGAGACCCGCTTATTCTGAAACTGTGATCCCTAGTTCTAGATTTCCTCACGAGGGAAAACATCCTCTCGGCATCTACCCTGTCGAGCCACCTCAGAATCTTGTATTTTTCAATACGATCACCTCTCATTCTTCTAAACTCCTATGAGTATAGGCTCATCCTGCTCAACCTTTCCTCATAAGACAGCCCTTCATCCCAGGAATCAGCCGAGTGAACCTTCTCGAAACTGCTTCCAATGCAGTAGTATCATTCCTTACGTAAGGAGACCAAAACTGTACACTGTACTCCTAAGTGAGGTCTCACCAGTGCCATGTACAGTTGCAAGACTCCCCTACCTTTATACTCCAGATCCCTTGCAATAAAGGCCAACATTCCATTTGCCTTCCTAATTACTTGCTGTACCTACATTCTAACTTTGTGATTCATGTACAAGGACACTCTGGTCCCTCTGTACTGCCGCATTCCACATTGTCTCGCCATTTAAATAATCTGATTTTCTATTCTTCCTGTCAAAGTGAACAACTTCACATTTTCCCACATTATACTCCACCTGCCAAATTTTTGCCCACTCATTTGACCTTATCGATATCCCTTTGCAGACTCTATGTCCACATAACTTGCTTTCCTGCCTATCTTTGTATAGTCAGCAAATTTGGCTACAATTCACTCAGTCCCTTCATCCAAGTCATTAATATAGGCTGTAAAAGACTTGCAGGTTGATAGGTAAATTGGCCATTATAAATTGCCCCTAGTGTAGGTAGGTGGTAGGAGAATGGTGGGGATGTGGTAGAAAATATGGGGGTAGTGTAGGGTTAGTATAAATGGGTGGTTGTTGGTCGGCACAGACTCGGTGGGCCGAAGAGCCTGTTTCAGTGCTGTATCTCTTTTATTAAAAAAAAATAGTTGAGGCCCCAGCGTTGATCCCTGTGGTAAAGGCCTGCTACCGAACCCGAAGGGACCTGACGACATGTGTCGGGTTTGGGTCTTTTTTTTCCAGGCCCGAGCAGGCCTTTACCCTGTGGCACTCCACTAGTTACAGTTTGTCAACCTGAAAAGGCCCCATTTTTACTGACAGTTTCCCGTTAATTAGCCAATCCTCTATCCATGCTAATATATTACCTCCAACACCATGAGCTCTTATTTTGAGTAGTAATCTTTTATGTGGCACCTTATCGAAAGCCTTTTGGAAATCAAATGCACTAAATCCACTGGTTTCCTTTTATTCACCCTGCTTCCTACATACTCAAAGAACTTTTCATAAATTTGTCAAACACAATTTCCCTTTCATTAAACCATGTTGACTCTGCCTGATTGCATTATGATTTTCCGAAAGGCTGCATTTGCTGACAACGCAACCACTAGGTGGCGCAGTACTAGCACATGCGCAAATGCAGGCTGTTTCACTGAAATGTCTGACGTTCAAATAGCTGCCAGGATTAAAGATGGTGCTACTCAATTTATCACAGAAAAATAACTAACCCAAAAATCCCCTCAAATTACCATTGCCGCCTCCATCCCACACCCAACGGTTCCACGCTCCCTCCTGCGCTTGCGCCAGTTATATAGTACCTCATCATCTTAATTCACCTAAAGTGAATTACTTAAGGAGCAGTGATTGTTGTTTCATAGGCAAATATGGCAGCACATAATGGACATGTTTTGGTTGATACTCGGAGAACGTTGCGCTGTTTAAAGTCTCTTCAGAAGGACAGCACCTCTGACTGTGTTGCACACCCTCCGTAATTCAGTGAGGCTTCAGTGCCATCCTGCTCTCTGGCTGCTTGCTCCCTGCTTTCTCCCCCGTCGCCCCCCATCTCGCTCACTCCCCGCTTCCCCCCCACCCCCCAGATGCTAGCTGTAGGACGTGGGCCACGCCGCTTCCCTCCTCTTGGCCAGAAGCTCCAACGTCGCCACGTCGCTCCTTGTGAGCTGCTTTGGGCGGCGCGGTGGGGAATAGCATCTGAGCTCAGGAGACCGTTTACACGTGTGTGCAGCTTGGAGCATTCTGATGACGTCAGCAGGCCGCTGCATTGTCAGGAATCACTTTGTTTTCGAAATGTCCTGTTACCACTTCCTTAATAATGGATTCCAGCATTTTCCCAATGACATATTAGGCTAACTGGCCCATAGCTTTTTATTTTCTGTCTTCCTCCTTTCTTGAATAGAGGAGTTCCATTTGCGGTTTTCCAATCCGCTGGGACCTTTCCAGAATCCAGGGAATTTTGGAAGATTACAACCAATGCATCCACTACCTCTGCAGCCACTTCTTTTAAGGCCCTCGGATGCAGGACAAAAGAACATACAAATTATGAGCTGGAGAAGGCTGCTTGGCCCTTCAAGCCTGCTCTGCCATTCAATACGTTCATGGCTAAACTGCTGACTTCACATTTCCACCTACCCTCGATAACCTTCCACCCCCTTGCTTATCAAGAATCTATCTACCTCTGCCTTAAAAATATTCAAAGACTCTGCTTCCGTTGCCTTTTTGAGAATTCCAAAGACTAACTACCTTCAGAGAAAAAATTTCTCCTCATCTGTCTTAAATGGGTGACCCCTTATTTTTAAATAGTGACCCCTAGTTCTAGATTCTTCCACAAGGGGAAACATCCTTTCCACATCCACCCTGTCAAGACCCCTCAGGATCTCCTATGTTTCAATCAAGTCGCCTCTTACTCTTCTAAACGCCAGCGGACACAAGCTTAGCCTGTCCAATCTTTTCTCGTAAGACAGCCCGCCCATTCCAGGTATTAGTCTAGTAAGCCACCTCTGTACGGCCTCCAATGCATTTACATCCTTTAAATAAGGAGACCAGTACTGTACACAATACTTCAGATGAGGTCTCACCAATGCCTTGTGTAGCTGAAGTATAACCTCTCTACTTTTGTATTCCAATTTCTCTCACGATAAACGATAGCATTCTATTAGCTTTCCTAATTACGTGCTGTACCTCCATTTGCCAGATCTTTGCCCACTCACTTAACCTATCTATATCCCTTTGTAGCCTCCTTATGTCCTCTTCACGACTTACTTTCCTACCTATCTTTGTGTCATCAGCAAATTTAGCAACCACACCTTCGGTCCCTTCATCTAAGTCATTTATATAAATTGTAAAAAGTTGAGGCCCCAGCACAGATCCCTGTGGCACACCACTTGTTACATCTTGCCAATCAGAAAATGACCCATTTATGCCTACTGTTTCCTGATAGCTAGCCAGTCTTCTATCCATGCCAATATGTTACCCCCTACACCATCAGCTTTTATTTTCTGTAATAACCTTTTGATGTGGCACCTTATCAAATGCCTTCTGGTATTCTAAGTACAATACCTCCACCGGTTCCCTTTTATCCACAACACATGTAACTCTCTCAAAGAACTCCAATAAATTGGTTAAACATGATTTCCCTTTCACAAAACCATGTTGACGCTGCCTGATTACCTTGAATTTTTCTAACAGCCCTGCTATACTGTCTTTAAGGACATCAGGGCCAGGGGATTTGTCAGCCTTCAGTCCCATGAGATTTCCTAGTGCTTTTTTTCTAGTGATTGTTTTAAGTTTCTCCCTCCCTTTTGATATTCTGCTATTCTTGGGATGCTTTTTGTGTCTTTGAGGACAGATGCAAAATACATGTCAAAGTCTCTGCCATTTCCTTGTTTCCTATTATTAATTGCCCACTCTCATCAACACTTACTTTAGCTACTCTCTTTTATATATTTATAGAAGCTTTTGCTGTTATTTCTTGCTGGTTTACTCTCTAATTGCTCCCTTTTTTAAGCCGTCCTTTCCTGGTTTCTAAAATTCTCCTAATCTTAGCAGCATTGTACACCTTTTCTTTCAATTTGATAGCATCCTTAATTCCTTAGTTAGCCAGAGACGGAGCATCCTTCTCTAAGATTTATGAAATATCTCCTTACATATCTGCCACTGCTTCTCTACTGCCTTACCTTTTAACCTATTTTTCCAGTATGATTCAAATCCCAGATCTTGATTAACATGTAATAACAAGATATCCTAGCCTGCTTGATTCTTAAATCAGCTGTAGATTCAGGAATGGGACAAATATAAAAGGACATTTAATTATTTTTCCCCCAGAACCTGAACACAAGAATTTCTAAAGCTGTTCTGAGTTCTGGGCAGCAAACTAACTGCTCAACTGGACATTTGGAAAATATGATTGGACAGAGTCAATATGGATTTATGAAAGGGAAATCACATTTGACAAACCTGTTGGGAGTTTTTTTTCCCGAGTATGTAATTAATGGAAATGGATAAGGGGGAACCAGTGGATGTAGTGTATTTGGATTTTCATAAGGCTTTCAATAAGGTCCCACACAAGAGGTTAGTAAGAAAAATTAGAGCACGTGGGATTGGGGGTAATAGACTGGCATGGATTGAGAATTGGATTAGTGGACAGAAAACAGAACAGGAATGAATGGGTCATTCTCGGGTTGGTGGGCTTTGACTAGTGGGGTACCGCAAGGATCAATGCTTGAGCCCTAGCTGTTCACAATCTATATCAATGACAAAACTAGATGGGAATGAGAGTTGTGAGGAGGTTGCAAAGAGGCTTCAAGGGGATTTAGACAGGCTGAGTGAGAAAGAAAATGGCAGATGGAATATAAATAATGTGGAAAAATGTGAAGTTATGCACTTTGGTAGGAAAAGCAGAAATGTGGAGTATTTCTTCACTTCCCAATCTCTCTCCATTTATGAACAAGGACACCTAGGTCCCTTTGGACATAAGTCACTGAAATCCAACATGCAGGTGCAGCAAGCAAATGGTATGATGGCCTTCATAGCAAGAGGATTTGCTGCAATTGTATTGCGCCTTGGTGAGACTGCACCAGGAGTATTGGCAACAGTTTTGTTCTCACCTAATGAAGGATATACTTGCCACAGAGGGAATGTAACAAAGGTTCACCAGACTGATTCCTGGGATGGCAGGATTGTCTATGAGGAGACTGGGGCCTGTACTCACTAGAGTTTAGAAGAATGAGGTGATCTCATTGAAGCATTAAAAATTCTTACAGGGCTCAACAGGGTAGATGCAGGAAGGATGTTTTCCCTGATGGGTGGGGAGGGGAGAAGAGGAGTGGTCTAGAACCAGGGGACACCGTCTCCAAAGAAGAGGTAGGGCACTTAGGATTGAGATGAGGAGGAATTTCTTCACTGAGGGTGGTGACTCTGGAATTCGCGACACCAGAGGGCTGTGGAGGCTCAGTCATTGAGTGTGTGCAAGATAGAGATTGATAGATTTCTAGATATTAAAGATATCAAGGGGATATCTATGAGGATAGTGTGGGAAAATGGCATTGAGGTAAAAGATCAGTTATGATCTCGTTGAATGGCAGAACAGGCTTACTCCTGCTCCTATTTCCGATAAATCTGTACTTGCTTTTCAGTTGGGTTTTGGTGTTTGACGTGTCCTGCTGAACAGCCCTGCTCTGAAGCATTTCATTCAGGAAGCAGGATGGAGGGCCAGTGAGCTCTAGTTATAACTCTTAGGTGGTGTTTTCAGATTGCGTGACTGAGACCATAGACGAGCAGGAGTTGGAGGCCATGGCAAAACATGAGTCGAAGGAAGACCACATATTCGCTAAGTTTAGGAGGAGGATGGCACTGGCACCTGATCAGGTACATGACAGGCCCCCATACTAACATAAGGGAGTTTTCTACTTCACCCTGATTTAAATTGGCTTTATCTTAAGTTTTACACATAACACAGTAACATAAAGCAGTAATCTCTGTTGCAGTGACCTGCAGCATGTTTACTGTTATATACAAAATATACACAAGGATGTGGGGAATTAAAGTGGAAGAGGTGTTCATTTTATAGGCGAAGGCAAGAGTGGGTGACGAGTCACATCACAGCTACAATTCTCACCTTGCTTTGCTACTTTTTGGGGCTTCAAAGTGGAGGAGTCTTAATGTCGAAATCATTCTGCTCAGGAGGCCATCATGTCTACAATAGCTCTTTGAAATAGCGATCCAATTTGTCCCACTCCCCTTTTTCCATCTAATCAGTCATTTAATGTTGGTCAGGAAGTAGAATATTTCACTATTTTAAATGTCACCACCTTTGGATCTAAGCATTTTCTTTAGTTATCTTACTGCAGAATTAATGTTCAGAAAGAGCTGAAGAAGCAAAATGACATATGTTCCAACATCTGTGAGTAGCAGCTGTTTGGTAAATGCTAGGCTTCACAATCTGAAACTACAAGATGAAGCTTGAGAGGGTGTGGGCATTCAGTGTTCTCACTATTTCTTGGAGGCTTCCATTTGTCTATGCTGGCCCCCTGTAGAGCAATCCAGTCAGTCCCATTCCCCAGCTCTACCCCCAAAAGCCCTGCGTGTTTTTCTTTCAACTGCCCATCCAGTTTCCTTTTGAAATCTTTGCTTCCATCATCCTCATAGGCAGCGAGGTCCAGGTCATTACCTCTGGCTAAGTAAAAAAAAAATTCTTCCTCATATTCCCCCCACCTTGTCCAAAACCTTAAATCGTTCTTTCCTTCTGCCAAAATGCATCACCTCACACTTCTCTGCCCAAAGTCAGTTGGTATCCTCCTCACTGTTTGCCATACCTCCTGGTATTAGCAAACTTTTCTGTATTCCAATAGTCATTTATAATATATATTAAAGTGGTCCCAGCACTGACCCTTGGGGAATACCGCTGTCTGTCATCCTCTAGTCCGACAACCATTTACCACGACTCTTTCTGTCCTCAAGCCAACAATGAACCCTCCTATTCCATGAGCCTCAATTTTATTAAACAGCATTTTATGTGGAACTTTATCAAACACTTTCTTAAAATCCATCTAGACAATATCAATTGCGTTACTTCATCAAAAAATTCCAATTAGTCAAACAAAATCTGCCTTTTATAAATTTGTACTATCTCTCAATTGTAGGTGCTGCGTTATTGCAGAGGAGGAAGTCCATTGTGGGTGTCTGGGGAGACCATTCCCTCCACTTCAGATATCCCCAACTGTTCATGTGGAGCCAAGCGTGAATTTGAATTTCAGGTATTAATTATTCTGTTAAAGAGTCACTGGATCAGAGTGTGCAAGTTAATGGCAGCTCTTGTACAGCACAAGGACACAATGAGTGGTAATAGAAAAGAGATTCTGTTCACATTTTAAAGAGTTTTGTGCTTGTACCAAAGTGTTTCAGGTGCCCGCTGTCACCTGATTTGTGTCTCATGGGAATGGTTTTATAAGATGGTGATTTCACACAACTTGAATTCTACAATGCAACACCTGTGATTTTTTTCTCTTTGTCCTGGACATTGGAAAGGGGCAGGTACTGCATACTGTACAAGTGTGCTTAATTATCTAACTCTTCCTTTAAGGCACTCCTTAAAAACCTTCCTTTATGACCAATCTTTGGTCATCAGTCTTATTGTGACTCAATATCAAATTTTGCTTTAATGTGCCCATAAAGCACCATGGGATGTTTTATGTTAAAGGTGCTATATAAATGCAAATTATTGTAACAGTTTAACTAAAGGAAGATGTTGATTGTTACCTTTTATACAGGGTTACATGGCCCTTCAAACTTGCTTCGCCATTCAATAAGTTCATGGCTGAATTTCTATTAACTCCAATTTCTTACCATTTTCTGAATGACTGAACATCCACAGCTCTGAAGAAATTTTCCGTCCTAAATGGCTGACACCTTATACTGAAACTATACCTAGTTCCAGACTCTTCAGCCAGGGGAAACAGCTTCTCAAAATTCTTACAGGGATTGACGGTAGATGCTATGTTTCAAATGAGATCACTTCTAAACTCCAGAGTACAGGTCCTTTCTACTCAATCTGTCCTCACAGGACAGCCCTCTCATCCCAGGAATCAGTCTAGGGAACCTTTGTTGCACCATCTCTAAGGCAAGTATATCCATCCTTGGGTAAGGAGACCACTACTGTGGGTGTGGTCTCACCAAATGTATTTGCAACTGGACTTCTTTACTCCAACCTCTTGAAATAAAGCTCGATATGCCATTTGACTTCCTAATCACTTATTCGGGAATTCATACTAGAGAAACATCGGCCAGAGGAAGAACTGCCTGGAGAGTGTGGGGTGAATTTCAGCCACTAATTTTCACTGACCTTTATTTCAGGTGCTGCCACAGTTGCTTAACCACCTGAAAGTGGATTGCCTTGGAGAGAGTTTGGACTGGGGAACGCTTATTGTTTACACCTGTGAAGAAAGCTGTGACCACGGCAATGAGTACAGTGCAGAGTTTCTCTGGAAACAGGATTTCTCTGCAGATCAGCTGTAATCATTCACTGCACAGGAGCAGGACTATCCATGGTTTCAAAAAAATCTGCCAGCATTCTTTCCCAGAAATACCACAACATCTGATTGAAAGCTGTTACTGCTGATTTGGAAGTGTCATTTTCAATCTTGCTATGCCGTTGTCCACACAGATTTTATACTGCAGGTTTGAAAAAAACAAACTTGTATTTATATAGCACTTTTCACAGCCATTGGATGTCTCAAACATGTTTTACAGCCAATGAAGTACTTTAAGTGTAATGCAGGAACAGTGGCAGTCAGTTTACGAATAGCAAGATCCCACAACCAGCGAGATAATGATCCAGGTAAACTCTTTTTGTGAAGTTCATTGAGGGATAAATATTGATCAGGACATCAGGGATAACACCCCTGCTCTTATTTGAAATAGTGCCATGGGATCTTGTGCTGGCAGGAAGGGCCTCGGTTGATCATCTCATCTGAAAGATGGCACCTTCAACACTGCTGCACTTCAGTGTTGAGTTGGAGTGTTAACCTTTTTTTTTGTGCTCAGACCCTGGAGTGGGACTTTCAATCTTGTGACTCAGACAAGATTGCTACCAACTGAGCCATGGCTGCTGATCAAATTTTCTTTGATCCCAGGGGGAAACATTATGGTTTAAAATCAACATAGCTGACATTTCCAGGCATATTTACAATTTGTCTGTAGAAAAAAAATTGCAAGATACTGCCAAATAAATGAGTAATGTGCTGTTTTTTTATCCACCTGCAGTCCTGGTGTTTAATGGAGAGGAACTAACAGAATATTAGATTTTAAATGGTAGGAATAATCTTGTGCTTGGGAAACAGCAATTGGTTAGGATGGCATTAGGCTCAGTGGCTGCCCTTCTATAGTTGAATAAATCAGTTAATACTTTAGAACGTAATAGGAGTGGGCCATCTGGCCTCTTGGGCCTGCTCCGCCATTCAATAAGATCACGGCTGATCTGATTGTGGCCGTAACTCCACTTTCCTACCTACCCCCCATAACCTTTGACTCCCTTGTAGATCAAAAATCTAACAGCCTTGAATATATTCAATGACACAGTCTTCACTGTCCTCTAAGGAAGAGAATTGCAAAGATTAATGACCCTGAAAGAAATTCTTCATCTGTCTTAAATGGAACATCCCTATTTTGAAACTTGGTCCCCTAGTTCTAGATTCCCCCAGGAGGGGAAACATCCATCTGCATCTACCCTGTCAAGCCCCCTCAGAATATATGTTTCAGCCCTTCATCTCAAGAATCAGCCTTGTGAACCTTCTCTAAACTGCTTCCAATGCAAGTATAATCCCTCTGTAAATATGACAAACTGTACATGATACTCTTGGTGCAGTCTCACCAATGTCCTGTACAGTTGTAGCAAGACTTCCCTACTTTTACATAATAAAAGCAAAATACTGCAGATGCTGGAAATCTGAAATAAAAACAGGATATGCTGGAAATACTCAGCAGGTCTGGCAGCATCTGTGGAGAGAGAAGCAGAGTTAACATTTCAGGTCAGTGACCCTTCATCAGAACTGACTTGAAATGTTAACTCTGCTTCCCTCTCCACAGGGCGGCGCAGTGGTTAGCACCGCAGCCTCACAGCTCCAGCAACCCGGGTTCAGTTCTGGGTACTGCCTGTGTGGAGTTTGCAAGTTCTCCCTGTGACTGCGTGGGTTTTTGCCGGGTGCTCCGGTTTCCTCCCACAGCCAAAGACTTGCAGGTTGATAGGTAAATTGGCCATTATAAATTGCCCCTGGTATAGATAGGTGGTAGGGGAAGGTGGGGATGTGGTAGGAATATGGGATTAATGTAGGAGTAGTATAAATGGGTTAACCCCACTGCCTTGTGGGCGTCTCAGGAGAGACCAAGGCTAAGGGAGTAAACCCTAACAAAATCCGGAGCGGAACACCGTAGGCGGTCATGTGTCACCTTTGGCATGTTTCCGGCAGTTCCTGCAGCCATACCGGTGCAAAACATCGTGCTCTGCACTCCTTTGGACCGCACCAGAAAGGCCGCGAGGGGGGTTTTGACACTTGGGCAACTCTCAACCTCCATACATGTGCCGTGGAGAGGTCACTCCATAGTCGCCTCACAGCGACCGAAACAACACGGAAGGCAGCAGTTACGGGTTATAAGTCCAGCTCAATTGGCGTAGAGATTGGGCGCCACGGGTTGCCTTTGTCGGTGGGAGAGGTCATCGCACCTCACTGGACAGCTACCGCCCGCCTCAAACTGGGCAGCCCCTGGTCAATAAGGTTCTGTCCCGCCACAGTCCACCTGCTTCAATGGGTGCTTGGAGCTCAGGGTCATTGCCCGAAAAGTGGACTGCAACACCGCACGAAAAAAAGGAAAGTATCAGCCCTTCGTTTTGCAAGCTGGAACAAATTTTTCTGCAGCACCTGTGGAAGAGTCTGTCACTCTAGAATTGGCCTTTATAGCCACTCCAGGCACTGCTCCACAAACCACCTCCAGGCGCTTACCCATTGTCTCTCGAGACAAGGAGGCCAAAGAAGTATAAATGGGTGGTTGATGGTCGGCACAGACTTGGTGGGCCGAAGGGCCCGTTTCAGTGCTGCATCTCTAAATAAAAAAATAAATAGATGCTACCAGATCTGAGTATTTCGTGTTTTTATTCCCCACTTTTACACACCATTCCCCTTCCTTCTTTCTTGCTGTACATGCATGCTAACTTTGTGTACCTCTGCAGTCTCTCTCCATGTAAATAATCTGCTTTTCTATTCTTCCTGCCAAAGAGAACCACCTCACATTTTCCCACATGATACTCCATCTGGCAAATTTTTGCAGACTCTTTCCTACCTATTTTTGTAAGTCGTTGACGCCCCAGCACTGATCCCTGTGGCACTGCACTTGTTACTCAGTTTGTCAACCTGAAAATGACCCATTTATTTGACTCCCTGTTCCTTAGCTAGCCAATCCATGCTAATATATTGCCCCCAACACCGAGCTCCAATCTTATGCAGTAACCGTTTATGTGGCACCTTATCAAATGCCTTTTGGACATCTAGATACAATATATCCACTGGTTTCTTTTTATTCACCCTGCTTTTTAACATGTTCAAAGAACTCTTAATAAATTTGTCCCAACATGATTTACCTTGCCTAAAACCATGTTGACTCTGCCTGATTGTAATATGAATTTCTAAAACTCCTGTTACTACTTAATTTTCCCAATGACAGATGTTAGGCTAACTGACCTATAGTTGCATCCAGTTCTGATGAAAGGTCATTGACCTGAAACGTTAACTCTGCTTCTCTCTTCACAGATGCTGTCAGACCTGCTGAGTATCTCCTCCTTTCTTGAATAGAGGTTTTCCAATCTGCTGGGACCTTGCCAGAATCTAGGGAATTTTGGAAGATTACAACCAATGCATCCACTTCTTTTAAGACCCTAGGATGCAGGCCCTCAGGTCCAGGGGACTTGGCACCCTTCAGTCCCATTAGTGTCCCTAGTATTTTGAGTATCGCTGAAAGCAGACAATTTTGTTGAAGCTTTTCATCTTGCACTCAGGACAATTCGCTAGTACTTTTTCTCTAGTGATCGTTTTAAGTTCCTCCCTTTTGCCTCTTGATTTTCTGCTATTCCTAGGATGCTTTTCGTGTCTTCTTCTGTGAAGACAGATACAAAATACTTGTCCAAAGTCTCTGCCATATCCCTTTATTAATTCCCCAGTCTCATCCTCTAAAGGGAGCCAACACTTACTTCAGCTACTCTGCCACTGGAGTGCAGGAGCAGAGGAAAAGTTGACACCTGTATGCGTGTTGGGCAAATATCAGTCCCTTCAGGAGAGCAGCAGAGAATATTGGGAAATAGAAAAACTAATTACTTATCCACACATCACAGGTTTCTTTTTATAAATATTCTCATTTAAAAGACACCTTTGTGAGAAGAAAGCAGTTTTTTTGGTCACGGAGTGAGGGTCTGGTTACAAAATACTTTGCTCCGGTCAGACCAAGGTACCCACATTCAATTTGGTGTCAAATCAGCCGCCAATCAGGCTGGAAGCAGCAGTGCACTTGACTTTTGTGAAATTAAATGACTTTTATTAGAAATGCATAACATTTTTATACAAAAAGTTTAAACATTGCAGGTAGTTTATTTGCAGTACCTGATCTGCTGAGTGAAGGAGCTTAAAAGGCAGAATATGGAGATAGACACAAAAGGGGAATCAGGATTGTGATTTTAAATAATGTTCGTAGTTTGCTTGCAGGAGGAATTCAAAGTAGGAATTGGATCTCAGGCTGACCAGATAATCTGACAGCAGTATGTCCTTCACTTCTGGCAAGTAATATTTTAGCTGAACTCCTAAAGTGAAAGACATTTGAAAGTAATCAGTGTAACCAATACACACCTGTCTACCATGATCAACGAGTGCAGCAGGTGGAATGAGGAATGACACTATAGCTCCTCCTGCCATTCAGGACCCTGGCTATTTCAGCAAGTGCTTTAATACTCAATGTCATGGGTTCAAGCCAAGTCTCACTCCAAAGACTTGAGCACATAATCCAGGCTGGCACACCCATGTGGTCAAGAGGAGGAATGTACCCACATGCACTGTTTACATTCCATATACAGATTAATAAGTAGTTGGGCAGGATACCCAATAAAGCACATCGCTACGATGAGGCACATGGAGAAGAGGTC
Organism: Heterodontus francisci; assembly: GCF_036365525.1. Classification (NCBI taxonomy): domain Eukaryota; kingdom Metazoa; phylum Chordata; class Chondrichthyes; order Heterodontiformes; family Heterodontidae; genus Heterodontus; species Heterodontus francisci. Next base: position 1,130,502 of record NC_090383.1, read on the forward strand.
AAAGGTCAGCATACAATTACTGATTTAGCATAAGGCTGCTAGGAGAGGTGGTTTAATCTAACACTCACCTTCATCCATGAGCTTTTCTATGACCTTCATCAGTACAGTTGTCTTTGCACCTTCAATGGGATCATCCTTTGCATCAAAAGACCAACTGAACAAAAACAAGCAGAACATTCTTCAGTGAGTCTTGGTTAATTGCGAGTTCACAAACCCTCAGGGTAGGCATGGATTAGAAGAGTAAGTGACGAATAAGTGACTGGGGACAACTGACCTCCTTGCACCCATTGGAGAGGCGTCTAACCAGCGAGCGTGGTTTATGCAAATAATAAATAGTAAATATAAAATTACACGTGCACCCTCTCTCCCCGACAACATATCACTTGGATCAAGAAAGTCGGGTGCTGCATTTCCAGATGTTCCATTTCACTGGGGGACGATTCGCAGTCAAACCAGCAGCTGGAAAACGGGGGTTTGGCTGGGATGGGAGGAGTGAGAAGGTCATTGTATCAAAATTGGAGGACTAATAGCTGTACAAAAGGCATTCATTGTAAGATCAGATACAATATTGAAAATGTGACTTAAAGCAAGTTATATTTGTGAATAGACAGCCTCTTTCAATGTATGTGTGGAGGTGAGGGAAGAGGATAAAGAATCTAATCTGCACATACTCATCTCTCTGAATAGCTTGGCAGAAGATTTCCAGTTTCAATGAATCGATGTTGACATCAGCACCAAGACCCTCCTCCTTTAGAGAGCAGAGACAGAAAACACACTCAGCCTCCAAAATAATTTAACAAGAGCCTGCTATAAGCCTTTCCTAGGAAGTAAGAGCATGAAGCATCAGTGGGACTGATCGCTAGTGCTCCTCTACACAGGCAGTATCCTAATCCCATGTGCCTGTCCTGTTCCCATTTCCCTTTAGTTTGTGTCTTAGTGACGAAGGCAATTAACTACATTCCACAGCCTTAGAATGGTCATAGAAAAAAATTTATCCTGCTCTTTGTCTTAAGTCTATATTTAATTTTATTTTTATGTCCCCTTGTTTTACACCTTTCAACTGCTAGAAATCAGCCTATTTCTGTCTACTCTGTGCCACCCAGTCATAATTTTAAACATTTCCATCAAATTACCCTGTAATTAAAAAGACAATTAGACAACCGGAACACACCAAGGGAAAACACAGAATTTAGTGCTACATTGATGAGCCAGGGCTGTTCCATTGATGGGAAACGGGTAGTATTACCATGACTTGCCTCAGGACAGATAGTGTCCAGCAAAGATTAAACACATCCTCCCAGACAGGAAAACACATGCAAAGGAGGACTTATCTGGGCATTGACACACAAACTGAGGTGTAAGTAGCAAAAGAGGCACATATTGTGTAAAACATTACTATTGAGTACATTACTATACAGGTTCTAAGGAGGACTTTTAACTCAATACAGTGTACAGGGATTATAGAACAAGGTTAGCAGCTGCAGGTTTGCATCAATGCAGAAAACCTTAGCTCTAACATAAGCAATACATATTTAAAATAAAAAACAAATTTTCTCCCCAAAAAACACTGACACACGCAGCGTTGCATTTCCCTGGGCACAGCCTCCCCTCTCCCAGATATCACATGAGGGGGATTCTTCACAGAAGTCTACATAGTGAGTACCTGAAAAGGGAGGAAGCAGGGCACAGGTGCTGCTCCGACCAAAAAAAATGAAATTGCCAACAGCAAAAACAAGCCATCTTGAATGTGATAATTTTTGTTCAGTTGCAATGATTTATTTATTTTTTTTTATAAACTAAGGTGCATTTTTGGCACATAGAGACATGGCTGCAGGATGACATAGATTGGGACCTGAATAATTGAGGGGTACATGACATTTAGGAAGAACGGGAAGCTGGGAAAAGGTGGAGAGGTGGCTCTGTTAACTAATGATGGTATTAGCACAATAGAGAGAGGGATGACCAAAGCTCAGTAAACCAGGATGTAGAAGTGGTTTGGGTAGAGATGAGAAATGATAAAGGCGAGAAGTCACATATGGGAGTGGTGTACAGCCCCCCTAACAGTAACCACACGGTAGGACAGGGTGTAAAGGAAGAAATAATGAGAGCTTGTCAGAAAGGTACGGCAATAATCATGGGGGATTTTAATCTACATATAGACTGGAAAAACCAGATGGGCAAAGGTAGCCTAGATGAGGAGTTCATAGAATGTTTCTGGGATAGTTTCTTAGAATAGCACGTTCTGCAGCTAACCAGAGAGCAGGCTGTACTAGATCTGGTATAAAAGCAAAATAATGCAGATGCTGGAAATCTGAAATAAAAACACAAAGTGCTGGAAATACTCAGCAGGTCTGGCAACATCTGTGGAGAGAAGCAGAGTTAACGTTTCAGGTCTGTGACCTTTCATTGGAACTCAAACCAGAAACAAACTCTGCTTCTCTCGCCACAGATGCTGCCAGACCTGCTGAGTATTTCCAGCACTTTTTGTTTTGGTTTTATACTAGATGTGGTATTGTGCAACGAGATAGGATTAACTGATGACCGCATAGTGAAGGCGCCTTTAAGTAGCAGCGATCATAACATGATTGAATTTTACATTCAGTTCGAGGGAGAGCAGAGTGGGTCTAAGACTTGTATTTTAACTTAAATAAGGGCAATTATCAGGGCATGAAAGCAGAGCTAGCGAAAGTGAACTGGCAAATTAGCTTAAGGGATAGGTCAGTAGAGATGCAGTGGCAGACATTTAAGGGGATATTTCAGAATACACAGAATAGATACATTCCAATGAGAAAGTATCAAATTTAAAGAAAAGGCATATTATTGCGCAAAGATGGGAGGCAGGTCAGAAGTTTGGACAGAATATAAAAAGCAGCAAAGAACGACAAAGATTAATATAGAGGGAAAAATTAGAGTACGAGAGCAAGCTTGCAGGGAACATAAAAACTGACTGCAAAAGTTTCTATAGGTATGTGAAGAGAAAAAGATTGGTGAAGATGAATGTAGGTCCCTTACAGTCAGAAACAGGGGAATTTATTATGGGGAACAAAGAAATGGCTGACCAACTAAATGCATACTTTGGTTCTGTCTTTGCAAAGTAGGACACAAATATCATACCAGAAATGTTGGGGAACACAGGGCTTAGTGAGCGAGAGGAACTGAAGGAAATCAGTATTACTAGAGAAATGGTGTTAGGGAAATTGATGGGATTGAAGGCCAATAAATTCCCAGGGCCTGATAATCTACATCCCAGAGTACTTAAGGAAGTGGCCCTAGAAATAGTGGATGCATTGGTGGTCATCTTCCAAGATTCTATAGACTCTGGAATAGTTCCTACAGATTGGAGGGTAACTAATGTAACCCCACTATTTAAAAAGGGAGTTAGAGAGAAAGCAGGGAACTATAGACCAGTCAGCCCAACATCGGAAGTGGGTAAAATTCTAGAGTCCATTATCAAAGATTTTATAGCAGAGCACTTAGAGAACAGTGGTAGAATCGGACAGAGTCAGCATGGATTTACAAAAGGGAAATCATGCTTGCCAAATCTACTAGACTTCTTCGAGGATGTAACTAGTAGAGTTGATGAGGTGGAGCCAGTGGATGTGGTTTATTTGGACTTTCAGAAGGCTTTCGACAAAGTCCCACATAAGAGATTAGCATGCAAAATTAAAGCGCATGGAATGGGGGGTAGTGTATTGCGATGGATAGAAAATTGGTTGGCAGACAGGAAACAGAGTAGGGATAAATAGTTTTTTTTCTGAATGGCAGGTAGTGACTAGTGGGGTACCGCAGGGATCGGCGCTAGGACCCCAGCTATTCACAATATATGTTAATGATTTAGATGAGAGAACTAAATGTAATATATCCAAATTTGCAGATGACACAAAACTGGGTGGGAGGGTGAGTTGTGAGGAGGATACAAAGAGGCTTCTGGGTGATTTGGACAAGCTGAGTGAGTGGGCAAATGCATGGCAGATGCAGTATAATGTGGATAAATGTGAGGTTATCCCCTTTGGTAACAAAAACAGGAAGGCAGATTATCTGAACGGCTAGAAACTGGGAGAGGGGAATATGCAACGAGACCTGGGTGTTCTCGTACACCAGTCACTGAAGGTAAGCATGCAGGTGCAACAGGTGGTAAAAAAGGAAAATGGTTTGTTGGCCTTCATAGAGAGAGGATTTGAGTACAGAAGCAGGGATGTCTTGCTGCAATTATACAGGGCCTTGGTGAGGCCAAACCTGGAATATTGTGTGCAGTTTTGGTCTCCTTATCTGAGGAAGGATGTTCTTGCTATAGAGGGAGTGCAGTGAAGGTTTACCAGACTGATTCCTGGGATGGTGGGACTGACGTATGAGGAGAGATCGAGTCAGATAGGATTATATTCGCTGGAGTTCAGAAGAGTGAGGGGGGTTCTCATAGAAACCTATAAAATTCTAACAGGACTTGACAGGGTAGATGCAGGAAGGATGTTCCCGATGGTGGGGGAGTCCAGAATCAGGGGTCATAGTCTAAGGATATGAGGTTAACCTTTCAGGATTGAGATGAGGAGAAATTTCTTCACCCAGAGAGTGGTGAGCCTGTGGAATTCGCTACCACAGAAAGCAGTTGAGGCCAAAACATTGTATGTTTTCAAGAAGGAGTTAGATATAACTCTCGAGTCCAAAGGGATCAAAGGATATAGGGGGAAAGTGGTAACAGGTTACTGAGTTGGACGATCAGCCATGATCATAATGACTGGCGGAGCAGGCTCGAAGGGCCGAATGGCCTACTCCTGCTCCTATTTTCTATGTTTTTATGTATCCATTAAATTTCAGGTTGAGAATCGGCTAAACATTTCTGGAAGGAACACAACAAAATAAGTACGTACAACTATCATTTCAGAATGAGTCATCATTTGAGAAACAGCAATTATCAGATTTAACCCTAAAATATAGAGCAAATATTAGATCATAAAAAACATCAACTGATGTTTATGGTTTCTACCCAGTTGCAGCACTTAGATCTTGTGTTGCCGTTTAAGAAAGCTTCCTTCAGCTCCCAAGTTTCCACCATACCTTCTCAACAAACTTCAGTAGATCAAGCGCCTTCTTGAAATCGTATTCATTCGCTCTCGTGTTGTCATCACTGATGTAAAGCTGCAAAAATTGGACATTTATCTGACTTAATTAGCATTGAACAGGACTGCAACAATCCCCCTTGGAAAATGTCAGCAGACGGTGTGGTGGAACATTTGCTTGGCTCAGTGGAAACACTCTCACCAGCAGCTCAGAGGTTCAATCCCCGATTGAGGCTGACATTCCCAATGCAGTACTGAGGGAGGGCTGCACCAGTGATCATGTCTTTCAGATCAACGTTAAAAGGCCACACTTGGAGGACTGTGAGCAGTTCTGAGCATCACACCGTAGGAAGGATATATTGCCCTTGGAGGAATTAGATTTATCAAAAGGATACCTGGACTTCAAGGGTTAACTACAAGGAAATATTACACAAACTAGGGTTACATTCCCTGGAATTTGGAAGGTTCAGGGGTGATTTGATTGAAGTGTGCAAGATATTAAGGGGAAGATAGGTCAGATAGAGAAAAACTATTTCCGCTGGTCAGGGAAACTCAGATTACAAATTAGAGCCAGACCTTTCAGGGGTGAAATTAGGAAACAATTCTACACAGAAAAGGCGGTCGAAGTTTGGAACTCTCTTCCACAAATAGCAACTGATGCTGGATCAGTTGTTAATTTTAAATCAGATTGATAAATTTTTGTAAATCTACCAATGGTATTAAGGAATAATAAAGGGGGCAAGGGATCAAATTTGGGGAGATACGGTAAATCAAGCAGTAGAGACAAGGCAAAAGAGAAAGGTATTAATATGGGAAATGATAAACAGACTGTGACAGGAAGGGACAGAGCATACACATCTAAGAATAAATCAACAGATAAGGCTAGAGGTTACAAAAATAGTAAAAAGGACAAAACTAAAGGCTCGGTATCTGAATGCACGTGGCATTCAAAACACAACAGATGAACAGAACGCAAACAGAAATAAATAAGTACGATCTAATAGCCATTACAGAGACATGGCTGCAGGATGACATAGATTAGGACCTGAATATTGAAGGGTACATGGCATTTAGGAAGGACAGGAAGCCAGGAAAAGGTGGAGGGGTAGTTCTGGTATTAGCACAATAGAGAGGGATGACCTAACTTCAGGAGACATGGATGTAGAACAGGATGTAGAAGCAATATGGGTAGAGATGAGAAACCATAAAGGCAAGAAGTCACTTGTGGGAGTGGTGTACAGGCCACCTGCCATTAACCACACTGTAGGACGCTGTATAAAGGAAGAAATAATGGCAGTTTGTCAGAAAGGTAGAGCGATAATTATGGGGGATTTTAACCTACATATAGAGTGGAAAAATCAAATGGGCAGAGGTAGCCTAGATCAGGAGTACATAGAATAATTTCTTGGATCAATAAGTTCTGGAACCAACCAGAGAGCAGGCTATACTAGAGCTGGTATTGTGCAATGAGATAGGATTAATTAATGACCTCATAGTTAAGGCGCCCCTAGGTAGCAGCGATCGTAATATGATTGAAGTTTACATACCATTTGAGGGAGAGAAGAGTGGGTCAAGACTAGTATTTTAAACTTAAATAAGGGCAATTATGAGGGCATGAAAGCAGAGCTAGCTGAAGTGAACTGGCAAATTAGGTTAATGGATAGGTCAATAGAGATGCAGTGTCAGACATTTAAGGGAATATTTCAGAATACACAGAATAGATATATTTCAATGAGAAAGAAAAATTCCAAGGGTGGAACCCGCCATCCGTGGTTAACTAAAACAGTTAAAGATAGTATCAAATTAAAGAAAAAGCCTATATTTGCACAAAGGTGGGAGGCAGGTCGGAAGATTGGACAGAATATAAAAACAGCAAAGAATGACGAAAAGATTGATAAAAGATTGAATTTGAGTACGAGAGAAAGCTGGCTAGAAATATAAAGACAGATAGTAAGAGTTTATATAGATATTTTTAAAAAAGAGTTAAAGTGAGCGTTGGTCCTATAGAAAGTGAGTCTGGGGTATTAATAATGGATAATAAGGAGATGGCAGATGAATTGAACAGATACTTTGCATCAGTCTTCACTATTGAGGATGCAAATAACATCCCAGTATTGGCTGTAAGTCAGGAAATGGAAGGGAGGGAGGAACTCAAGAAAATTACAATCACCAGGGAAGTGGTACTGAACAAATTGTTGGAGCTGCGGGCTGACAAGTCCCCAGGTCCTGATGGACTTCATCCTCGGGTGTTAAAAGAACTGGCTAGTGAGATAGTTGATGCGTTAGTTTTAATTTTCCAAAATTCCCGAGATTTGGGAAGGTTCCATTAGATTGGAAAATAGCGAATGTAACTCCTTTATTCAAAAAGGGAGGGAGACAGAAAGCAGGAAACTACAGGCCAGTTAGCTTAACATCTGTCTTAGGGAAAATGTTAGAAGCTATTATTAAAGATATTATAGTAGGGCATTTAGAAAAACTCAAGGTAATCAGGCAGAGTCAACATGGTTTTGTGAAAGGGAAATCACGTTTAACCAATTTATTGGAGTTCTTTGAGGGAGTTACATGTGCTGTGGATAAAGGGGAATCGGTGGATGTATTGTACTTAGATTTCCAGAAGGCATTTGATAAGGTGCCACATCAAAGGTTATTGCAGAAAATAAAAGCTCATGGTGTAGGGGGTAACATATTGGCATGGATAGAAGATTGGCTAGCTAACCGGAAACAGAGAGTAGGCATAAATGGGTCATTTTCTGGTTGGCAAGATGTAACGAGTGGTGTGCCACAGGGATCTGTGCTGGGGCCTCAACATTTTACAATTTATATAAATGACTTAATTGAAGGGACAGAAGGTATGGTTACTAAATTTGATGACACAAAGACAGGTCGGAAAGTATCTTGTGAAGAGGACAGAAGGGAGCTACAAAAGGGATTATAGATAGGTTAAGTGAGTGGGCAAAGATCTGGCAAATGGTGTATAATGTGGGAAAACGTGAAATTGTCCACTTTGGCAGGAAGAATAAAAAAGCATATTATCTAAATGGTGAGAGATTGCAGAGCTCTGAGATGCAGAGGGATCTGGGTGTCCTAGTGCATGAATCTCAAAAGGTTAGTAGGCAGGTACAGCACGTAATTAGGAAAACTAATAGAATGTTATCGCTTATCGCGAGGGGAATTGAATACAAAAGAAGGGAGGTTATGCTTCAGCTACACAGGGCATTGGTGAGACCACATCTGGAGTACTGTGTACAGTACTGGTCTCCTTATTTAAGGAAGGATGTAAATGCATTGGAGGCAATACAGAGAAGGTTTGCTAGACTAATATCTGAAATGGACAGGCTAGGCTTGTATCCATTGGAATTCAGAAGAGTAAGAGGCAACTTGATTGAAACGTACAAGATCCTGAGGGGTCTTGACAGGGTGGATGTGGAAAGGGTGTTTCCTCTTGTGGGAGAATCTGGAACTAGGGGTCACTATTTAAGACAGAGATGAGGAGAAATTTTTTCTCCCTCAGAGGGTCTTGAGTCTTTGGAATTCTAGTCCTCAAAAGACAGTGGAAGCAGAGTCTTTGAATATTTTTAAGGCAGAGTTGGATAGATTCTTGATAAGCAAGGGGGTGAAAGGTTATCAGGGGTAGGTAGAAATGCAGAGTAATCAGTTCAACCATGAACTTATTGAATGGCGGAGCAGGCTCGAAGGGCCGAGTGGCCTACTCCTGCTCATAATCCGTATGTTTGTATGAATATGGGGCAAAGGTGGGTAGAGAACAAATAACAGTACAGCACAGGGACAGGCCATTCGGCCCTCTAAGCCTGCGCCGATCTTGATGCCTGCCTAAACTAACACCTTCTGCACTTCCGGGGCCCATATCCCTCTATTCCCTTCCTATTCATATATTTGTCAAGATGTCTCTTAAACGTCGCTATCGTACCTGCTTCCACCACCTTCCCTGGCAGCAAGTTCCAGGCACTCACCACCCTCTGTGTAAAAAAAAAAACTTGCCTCGCACATCCCCTCTAAACTTTGCCCCTCGCACCTTAAACCTATGTCCCCTCGTAACTGACTCTTCCACCCTGGGAAAAAGCTGACTATCCACTCTGTCCATGCCGCTCATAACTTTGTAAACCTCTATCATGTCGCCCCTCCACCTCCGTCGTTCCAGTGAAAACAATCCGAGTTTTTCCAACCTCTCCTCATAGCTAATGCCCTCCAGACCAGGCAACATCCTGGTAAACCTCTTCTGTACCCTCTCCAAAGCCTCCACGTCCTTCTGGTAGTGTGGCGACCAGAATTGCACGCAATATTCTAAGTGTGGCCTAACTAAGGTTCTGTACAGCTGCAACATGACTTGCCAATTTTTATACTCGCCAATTTTTATACTCTATGCCCCGACCGATGAAGGCAAGCATGCTGTATGCCTTCTTGACTACCTTATCCACCTGCATTGCCACTTTCAGTGACCTGTGGACCTGTACGCCCAGATCTCTCTGCCTGTCAATACTCCTAAGGGTTCTGCCATTTACTGTATACCTCCCACCTGCATTAGACCTTCCAAAATGCATGACCTCACATTGGTCCGGATTAAACTCCATCAAGTCTCCAACTGATCTATATCCTGCTGTATCCTCTGACAATCCTCATCATTATCCGCAACTCCACCAACCTTTGTGTTGTCCGCAAACTTACTGATCAGACCAGCGACATTTTCCTCCAAATCATTTATATATACTACAAACAGCAAAGGTCCCAGCACTGATCCCTGCAGACCACCACTAGTTACATCCCTCCATTCAGAAAAACACCCATCCACTGTTACCCTCTGTCTTCTGTGACTGAGCCAGTTCTGTATCCATCTTGCCAGCTCACCTCTGATCCCGTGTGACTTCACCTTTTGCACCAGTCTGCCATGCGGGACCTTGTCAAAGGCTTTACTAAAGTCCATATAGATAACATCCACTGCCCTTCCTTCATCAATCATCTTCGTCACTTCCTCAAAAAGCTCAATCAAATTAGTGAGACACGACCTCCCCTTCACAAAACCATGCCGTCTCTTGCTAATAAGTTTGTTTGTTTCCAAATGGGAGTAAATCCTGTCCCGAAGAAACCTCTCTAATAGTTTCCCTACCACTGACGTAAGGCTCACCGGCCTATAATTTCCTGGATTATCCTTGCCACCCTTCTTAAACAAAGGAACAACGATGGCCATTCTCCAGTCCTCTGGGACCTCACCTGTCGCCAATGAGGATGCAAAGATTTCTGTCAAGGCCCCAGCAATTTCTTCCCTTGCCTCCCTCAGTATTCTAGGGTAGATCCCATCAGGTCCTGGGGACTTATCTACCTTAATGCTTTGCAAGACACCCAACACCTCCTCCTTTTTGATAATGAGATGACTGAGACTATCTGCACTCCCTTCCCTAGGCTCATCATCCACCAAGTCCTTCTCCTTGGTGAATACTGATGCAAAGTACTCATTTAGCACCTTGCCCATTTCCTCTGGCTCCACGCATAGATTCCCATCTCTGTCCTCGAGTGGGCCAACCCTTTCCCTGGTTACCCTCTTGCTCTTTATATACATATAAAAAGCCTTGGGATTTTCCTTAATCCTGTTTGCCAATGACTTTTCATGACCCCTTTTAGCCCTCCTAACTCCTTGCTTAAGTTCCTTCCTACTGTCTTTATATTCCTCAAGTGCTTCATCTGTTCCTAGCCTTCCAGCCCTTACAAATGCTTCCTTTTTCTTTTTGACTAGGCTCACAATATCCCATGTTATCCAAGCTTCCCGAAACTTGCCAAACTTGTCTTTCTTCCTCACAGGAACATGCCGGTCCTGGATTCTAATCAATTGACCTTTGAAAGACTCCCACATGTCAGATGTTGATTTACCCTCAAACAGCCACCCCCAATCTAAATTCTTCAGTTCCTGCCTAATATTGTTATAATTAGCCTTCCCCCAATTTAGCACCTTCACCCGAGGACTACTCTTATCCTTATCCACAAGTACCTTAAAACTTATGGAATTATGGTCACTGTTCCCGAAATGCTCCCCCACTGAAACTTCGACCACCTGGCCGGGCTCATTCCCCAATACCAGGTCCAGAATGGCCCCATCCCTAGTTGGACAATCGACATACTGTTTCCAGAAGCCCTCCTGGATGCTCCTCACAAATTCTGCCCCATCCAAGCCCCTAGCACTAAGTGAGTCCCAGTCAATATAGGGGAAGTTAAAATCACCCACCACTACAACCCTGTTACCTTTACATCTTTCCAAAATCTGTCTACATATCTGCTCCTCTACCTCCTGCTGGCTGTTGGGAGGCCTGTAGTAAACCCCCAACATCGTGACTGCACCCTTCCTATTCCTGAGCTCCACCCATGTTGCCTCGCTGCATGACCTCTCTGAGGTGTCCTCCCGCAGTACAGCTGTGATATTCTCCTTAACCAGTAATGCAACTCCCCCACCCCTTTTACATACCCCTTTATCCCGCCTGAAGCTTCTAAAGCCTGGAACAGTTAGCTGCCAATCCTGCCCTTCCCTCAACCAAGTCTCTGTAATAGCAACAACATCATATTTCCAAGTACTAATCCAAGCTCTAAGTTCATCTGCCTTACCTGTTATACTTCTCGCATTGAAACAAATGCACTTCAGACCACCAGTCCCGCTGTGCTCAGCAACATCTCCCTGCCTGCTCTTCCTCTTAGTCCTACTGGCCTTATTTACTAGTTCCCCCTCATTTACTTCACTAGCTGTCCTACTGCTCTGGTTCCCACCCCTCTGCCACACTAGTTTAAACCCTCCTGAGTGACGCTAGCAAACCTTGCAGCCAGGATATTAGTGCCCTTCCAGTTTAGATGCAACCCGTCCTTGTACAGGTCCCATCTGTCCCTGAAGAGAGCCCAATGGTCCAGATATCTGAAACCCTCCCTTCTACACCAGCTGCTCAGCCACGTGTTTTGCTGCACTATCTTCCTATTTCTAGCCTCACTGGCACGTGGCACAGGGAGTAATCCAGAGATTACAACCCTAGAGGTCCTGTTTTTTTTTAAAACTTACTACCCAACTCCCTAAACTCCCCCTGCAGGACCTCATCACTCTTTCTGCCTATGTAATTGGTATCGATGTGTACCACAACCTCTGGCTGTTCACACCCTCCCCCTTCAGAATGCCCTCTGTCCGTTCAGAGACATCCTTGACCCTGGCACCAGGGAGGCAACATACCTTCCTGGAGTCTCTTTCACATCCACAGAAGCGCCTATCTGTGCCCCTGACTATAGAGTCCCCTATAACTATTGCTCTTCTGCGCTTTGTCCCTCCCTGCTGAACAACAGTGCCAGCCGTGGTGCCACTGCTCTGGCTGCTGCTGTTTTCCCCTCATAGGCCATCCCCCTCAACAGTATCCAAAACGGTATACTTGTTAGAGAGGGGGATAGCCACAGGGGATTCCTGCACTGACTGCCTGCCCCTTCTAGCGGTCACCCATCTCTCTGCCTGCACTGTGGGTGTAACCACTTCTCTAAAACTCCTGTCTATGACGCTTTCCGCCACCTGCATGCTCCTAAGTGCATCCAGTTGCCGCTCCAACCGATCCATGCGGTCTGTGAGGAGCTGCAACTGGGTACACTTCCTGCAGATGTAGTCACCCAGAACGCTGGAAGCGTCACGGACCTCCCACATCTCACAGGTGAAGCACTTCACCCCTCTAACTGTCATTTCTAGCACTAATTAATAAATTAATTTAAAATAAATACTTATTAAATCCTTACTAAATTATGATAAACTTTACTATGTGGTCCCTAGTGCTAGATTTCTACAATAAATACTAAATGCTGACTCAATACAGTAATCTCCTCCCTCTGGTTTATGGAGTTAGGTCACAGGTCTGCCATGATTTCATTGAATGGCAGAACAGGCTCAAGCGGCTGAATGCCTTCCTCATGTTCCTATAAATAGTAACTCTGCTTATGTGGATTTTTAAAAAAACACAGCAGGGAATTTTCCGGTGTCCTGGCCAAGTTGGTGCCCACAACCAACACCATAAAACAAGTTAATTCTGGTCATTTAGCTGATTTACTGCTTTGTGGGTTCTTACAGTGCACAAATGCACTTCTGAAACAGGGACTGCACTTCAAAGGCACTTAACTGACTGTGACGAGCTTTTGGACATTGAGGACATGGATAATACGTTTACATTCTTTCTGGATTAACAGCAAATCCTAGCTGCACCCCAGGCTGTTATCCAAATTTAATTAACAGTGCATTCCAATGTGAAGCATTCCACACAATCCTCTTCTAGTCTCTTTCATCACGAAAATATGACGACTCTCAGTCATGACTCTCTAACCAGAGGAAATGATCCCCATAACTAGTTTCCTATCCTAGTCAATCTCCGCTGCATGCTCTCCGTGGTTTCAGCGTCCTTTCTAAAATTTCTCATGACACATTCTACATTTGTGATTTTGATACTTGGACCAGTCAAGCACAGCCTCATACATAAAGTGACCACTGTACTTACACGGATCAGTTGTGAAGCAGTTAACACAGGCATGGTGTCTATGTTGAGCTGTTTTTTATCCAGCAGCTTCATTGGCAGGGTCTCCTGGTGAAGCAGATACCGCTCTTGCACAGTCAAGTCTAGAACAAAATGAGCACAATGAAGTCACTGCTTTAGAAAGAGGAAGATTAAGGATTGGGAACATGAGAAACTGTTAGTCAAACATCAATAACCAGTGTCATTGCTGTTACGCAATCTCGCTAAACACACATCTGCTTTCTGCAGCTTTGAGATAAATGTTTGACCAATGAAACAACTCCTACTCTTACTCTGCTAATGTCAAACATTCCCAGATCAGGTGCAGCAGCACAGTGAACATTTACCTTGCTACTTTTGACTCTCTCAATTTGGTTCGACTTTATTCGCTGACACCCTCATACTTTCTGGAAGGATCAGGTTCAGAGAACTAAAATCATAATTTTACAACACAGTGGGAAGCTGTTTGGCCTGTCACACCCGTGCTGACTCTCTGAAAGAGCTGTCCAATTTATTCCCACATCCCAGCCTTTTTCCCACAACCCTGTCAATAAGTTCCCTACACATCGAACTGCCTTTAAAAAGTTCTTATGGAATCTGTTTCCACCACCCTTTCTGGTATTGCATTCTAGATCTTAACAACCCTGTGTGAAGAAATTTCTCAAATAGTAATTTGGAACAGGAAAAGGAGAACTGCCCCAATGACAGTGAGTAACTGCACCGGCTCACATGCTACTAAGTCAAGGACCAAAAAGATTTGAGTCCCAGTTTAAACTGAGTGATCTGATCCCAGCAAAGGCCTTAAACTTTACCTTGAGAAGGGGGTTGGTCAATCCTAAACCGGATCCTGTGCCCAGAGAGTGGGGGAGGGGGGGGGGGGGGTGCGGGGGAAAGAGAAGCAAAAATGAATGACCCTACTCTGAACCCTGTACCCCTAGGGAGGCCCTATACCCCACGAGGGAGGGTAGAATCAGTCTTGGCGATCATTTCTGCTTTGGATTCTTATCCAGTGCGTACAACAGCGGGTAAAAGCATGGGACTCCCATGGGAGCTCTACACTGGAAAATTATCCGAAACCTGAAGCTGCACTAAGAAGGCAAAATGCAACAAAGAGTCTGACGCTTGTCTGTAAGGAACTCTGGTGTATGCGAGCAATCCCCAAAATCAATGGGAGATAAGAAAAACAGGACAGGAACATTTAAGGGACTGCTCAGACTTTTACCCTCCATCCTCTCTTGCAGAAGGTCGTCAGGGAGATCAGAAGCAAACAAAGACAGTTTACTGAGGCTCAGGAGAGTTTTCTTCTTGGCAAAGTACCGTGTCTCCATGTTCGCGAGATTGAGTAATGTCCTGTGAGCCTGCAACAAGTGAAAATTAATCAGACTCTTGTACATGCAAGTGTGTCCTCATCACAGTCTGGATACTGGGTCCCAGGCAACTCCAAGTCAAAAGAAAAATGAAAAGAGTTTTCTTTTAAATAATCTTGTCTTGTTTCCTTCCCAATTCCCCCTTGGTTTCCCCAAGACAGCCAAGAGCATAAACAAATTCAGCAGCTTGGGGACAACACACTGGAAATATACAGTGGGTCCACCTGCATCTGGGAAGAGCAAAGTTGGCTAACATTTTGGGTGTAAAACATCGCCATGGTTACATCACCTGCACCATAACTTACACTAGTGACAAGGACACGGCCCACAAGATCAGGGAACATCATCACTGCCACTGGTTAATATCCTAGCTCGCATCATTGACTCAGGGCAATTCGGCAGAGCCAAAAAACGTTGACCTTGCCAACAATGCCCACATGCTGAGAGCAAATAACCTGGAGATCCTGATAAAGGGCTTCTTCCCTAAACTAACTTTTCTCTGTTCAGACACTTATTCCCAGCCTTTGCAGACTTTTCTTTCTATTCTAAGATTTCACATCTATACATCTAAACAGCACAAATTTCAAAGACACAGAACCACAACACAAAACACAATCCAATACCTTTTCAAAGTTCTGGACGTTGATTTCATGAAGCCAGCTGAGGTGTTCGTGGGACTGCAGGAAGCTGGCTAGTTGTGCATGCTGGGACACTGGTGGCGACAAAAGTTTACCCCTTTTCCCCTTTTCCATGTACCAGCGAAACAGGAAGTCAGAAAAGTTCTGTTAAATGAAACAAGGGTTTGTATCAGCCTCTCGCCTTCCAGTAACCGATCTGTTCTTGCACAAGGCAAGTACAAATGCGAAACTGGTTCACGTCAAACACAAACAAGTTTCAGTTTTAAAGAAAATCTGTGTCAACTTTGGCTCAGTGGGTACCACACTTAACTCTGAGGCAGAAGGTTGTGGATTTCAATTCCCATTTCAGTCTAGTCTAACAGAGCACTGCACTGTTGGAGGTGCCATTTTTCAGGTCAGCCATTTAATCAATGCCCCATCTGCCCTTTCAGGTGGATTTAAAGATCCTGTGAGCCACTATGCAAAGAGTTAGCCTCTGCCAACATTTATCCCTCAACCAACCAATATCACTACAACAGATTACCTGTTCATGTATATCAGTGCTATTTGTGGGAGCTTACTGGGTGTAAATTGGCTGCCGCTTTTCCTACATTACAATAGTGATTGTAATTCAAAAGTACTTTTTTGACAGTGAAGCTTGTTGTGAACGGAGGTTGTGAATAGTATTTAATAAATGCACGATTTTTCTTTAAAATAAAATTACCAGTTTTGTTTTTAAAATCTGCAACTTAAAGAAACTGATGTTTTAAGAGACCAAGAATCAGGAACTGATCTATGGAATTAAGTTCCAAATAAAAGAACTGGAGCACAGATAGAAAGGTCCCACCTGATCTGCAAACTGGTTCAGGTAGCGCTGTAGCCTGGTCTGGTTGTCAGTCTGTTCACACAGCTGTATCAGGATGTCAAAGTCACAGTATTTCTCCGCCAGTGAAGCAGTCAACTGGTACTGCCCAAGAGAAACTAAAAGAACAAATATTAAGGTCTCACATTTCCCAAACAGTGACCCAGGCCCACTGGTCAGATTACTTCAAAATCTACTGAGCAAATCACATTTTCCCACAGGTTATCGCATGTAAAATTGGGGATGTGAATTGGGAAAGCCAGGGTTTGTGTCAAGCCTCCTGTTACCTCAGCTCCCCTGATATTTCGGGGCTCAGAAAATGAGCACAAGGAGCTGGAAGGGTTAATTCAACAGACAGTAGAAGACTAAGCCTTTGGAACGCAGCGAGTGAGCCCCACTGATGATGTTTAACAGTAACTATTCCCATAACTGAGCAACTGCATTACTGACCTTTATAAGGAAGGAATTTACATCCATCTTGTGGCCAACCAGGTCAGAGGAAAGAAAAGAAATTTACTGACTGAAGGGAAGATGATTATATTTAATAGCAGCTGCTGAAAGATTCTATGTCCCCATTGAAGGAGAAAGAAGTGAGATTTGAGAAGTGAAGAGTTCCACTCCGTAAACTTAGATTCATAAAATGGTTACAGCACGTGAGGCCATTCAGCCTTTCTTATCTGTGCTGGCTCTCTGCAAGAGCAACTCACCTAGTCCCACTCCCCTTGCCCTTTCCCTGTAGCCCTGCAAATTACTTCTCTTCTGATGCTTATCCAATTCCCTTTTGAAAACTCTGAACCTGCCTCCACCACACTCTCAGACAGTGCATTCCAGATCCTAAACACTCGCTCTGTAAAAAAGCTTCTCATGTGGCTGTAGCTTCTTTTGGTATTCAACTTAAATCAGCGTCCTCTCTGGTTCTCGCTCCTTCTGCTAATGGGAATGGCTTCTCCCCATCTACTGAGACCCCTCATGATTTTGAGCACCTATCAAATCTCCTCTAAGCAGAACAACCCCAGCGTCTCCAAGTTTAAACAAAAACGTTGGAAAAGTGGAATGTTGTACATACGCAATTGTGATAGAAGAAATGAGCGTTTCTGGGTGTATTCCAAGTCCAGTTTATTGTATCTTTCCTGCTGAGCAGGTCTGTCCACTGACTTGAGTTGACATACGTAACCATCCAGATAGAAATCAATTAGGGACACCAGTTGCTCCAGAAGGGTATTGCGTAAAGTGGTGTCAACTTGTGGGTATACCTTGTTCAGAACAATATCAGTCTGCCGGAGTATCACATTCCTCACACCCGATGGACCACTGGATGCTTTAAAGAGGAAATAATAAACAAAATTACTAAAATGAAAGCCTGAAAAGTAAGTAGTGTCACAATAGAACCATAGCAAAGTTACAGCACAAAATGAGGCCAATCAGCCCATCATGCCCGTGCCGGCTAAAAAAACAAGCCGCCCAATCTAATCCCACCTTCCAGCACCTGGTCCGTAGCCTTGCAGGTTACAGCACTTCAGGTGCGGGTCCAGTACCTTTTAAATGAGTTGAGGGTTTCTGCTCCAGCACCGATCCAGGCAGTGAATTCCAGACAACCACCACCCTTTGGGTGAAAAAGTTTTCCTCATGTCCCCTCTGATCATTCTACCAATCACCTTAAATCACAATTCATTTGAAAGCTGGGTCATAAGCAATAGCTGAATTTTTAACATTGGTGCCACCTGTTAGATTAATTCTCTGCACAGGGCAGGTAAAGATCATAGAATGCTATTCTGCCCTTCACGCCCATGCTGGCTGTTTGATAGAGCTATCCAATTATTCCCACTCCCCTGATCTTTCCCCAAAGCCCTGCAAATCTTTCCTTTACAAGTATCTATGCAATTCTCTTTTCAAAGTTCCTGTTGAAACTGCTTCCACCGCCCTTTCAAGTGGCACATTCCAGTTTGTAATAACTTGCTGGATAAAAAAAGTTCACCATCTTCCCTGATGTCAAATATCTAACCAACCCTCCTCCCCTCCCTGATGTCCTACCTTTCCGCTGCTCCATATATTGGCACATTACCTTGTTCCAGTGATTCCCCACGTAACAAACTCCTGAACTCATTAGTGACAGGAGACAAATAGAGTTGGTTACTGTCACACAAATAGAGGGAGGGCAAAGTAACATCTCAAGGCTGCTAGCAACAGATTCTAAAACTATACAGACACAGCCAGAAAGCAGCTCCCCAACATTGCTTCCCCAAACCTCCCAGCTGCATGGAGTCTGGGGGTGGGGGGTGGCGGCGGGGAAGCAGGGATGAAGATGGAATGTACTGAATGAGACAAAATCTTGAGAAATGTGCAGAACTCACACTCGCTGCCTCTAATGTGAATTGTGTGTCCCTGCTAGTGTCACAAGATCTGGTAAAGAGACATACTGCACGTGGACAGTTAATGACTGCCACAGCAGATTGAGCTCAGTTCTAGATTAGAAACAAGGTTAAACATTCTAGACTAAAAAAAGGTGAATAAATCTTCACCACAGCCTACAGCAGAGCTTACCCACACCAGCTATGTTAAATCAACAGACACCCCATCAGCAACACAGTCCCATCTCACCTGTCCAGGGAACATACTCAGGTTCCTGTTCAGTCTCTTCTTGTGACTTATAAAATGAGCTTTTATTGTGTCGATGGTGGACAGCTGCATGCAACATATCCTGCGGATAAATTAAAAAGATAGATAGTTACATCACCCTCGTGTGCAACCAAGCACAATACCTCCTATAGACAAGAAACAGCCGGAGCAGTGCTAAACAGGTCCAACGTTCCCATACACGCCACTGTTCCAAACATTTTAGCAACTTACTTAATTGCTTCACCATAATTATCTCAATATTGGAAGCAACGAGTTTACTGCCAGGGTTCTGCATCCAGCATAAGAGGTGTGTTACAGTAAGCTAGTAAAAACATGTCTTCTCTCCATGTACAGGCTGTTGGCTTTTGATCAATGCCTCCATGTATAGGTGTGTAGGGCATTGAGCCCATTAGTACTTCAATTAACTCAATCACTGTAGACTTGCAATCATTGAACCAGCAGAGCCAAGTCTTATGCACAGTTCACAGATTGAACAGCTTGTTGGGATGAACGGTCTTTTCTCACTTTGTTTATTTAGGTTATTAGCTTGAATTTCCAGCCATATTGGCTAGACAATAGGGGAACAGAAACAGCTTTCTCAACATCTCAATCAAACAGCTAGTCCCATGAAGGCCTCTGGTGTCTCCTGGGCCACACTATGAACAAAGCCAATGAAACAATAATTGAAGATGCCAAATGGATTTGGATCGGTGAAAATGAGAATATTTTCAATGGAATGCAATCGTAAGAGAATTCAAACTGAAACAGGTAAACACACTCTTCCCAATGCTGCCTTTATGAAGGTGCTGATGCTGGGTTAGGGTTCCAAGGACACCAACATATCTGTAATACCTCACCTCAAGAGCAGGCACTTCAGCCAACATTTCCTCCATCCCCAGACCGCCTGTAACGTCCCACCTAGGGTCAGCGCACTAGAACTCTCTAGTTAGTGTGAGGGGATCAGGGTGTAGAACTGGGGCTCCTGATCACCATCAATATAATGGGGCGGTACAGTGGCGCAGTGGTTAGCACCGCAGCCTCACAGCTCCAGGGACCCGGGTTCAATTCTGGGTACTGCCTGTGTGGAGTTTGCAAGTTCTCCCTGTGACCGCGTGGGTTTTCGCCGGGTGCTCCGGTTTCCTCCCACAGCCAAAGACTTGCAGATGATAGGTAAATTGCCCATTGTAAATTGCTCCTAGTGTAGGTAGGTGATATGGAATATGGGTTAGTATAAATGGGTGGTTGTTGGTCGGCACAGACTCGGTGGGCCGAAGGGCCTGTTTCAGTGCTGTATCTCTAAATAAAAAATAAAAATAAATAATAGGAGGTGCACTCACACATACTGGTCTTAAGATACAGATTCACAGATTAAAAACAAGATATTCTGTTCAGGAGCAAGAAGGAACAACAGGGATAGCTAAAACAAGATTTAAATTGGTCTTCCCCCTCTTGGCCAGCTCTGAGCTGTTGCTACACAGAGTCAGCAGCTAACCTGCCCCAGGCCTCTGAAAGGGCCACACTGGACCAGACTGCCAACAAGCAAGAAACAGCTGGCTACATTTGGACAGGAGGCGGAGACAGAAACACAGTATTATATTTCTATCAGATGATGCACGAGTGATTCAATGTCAATGTGATTTACAGCTCTGCATCAAAAGTTCAGTCCAACACTTGTATGAAGAGTGTCCCTTTCAATCAGATTGGCCTCTCCCTGCCCTAGTTTCCATATAGATAACAGAATTATTTTCTCTAGGTTTCTAATGAACTGCAGTTTCAGCAAACTGGCTGTGTGAATTTGTAGATTAAAATATGCAAATTCACAGGATGCATTACCTTCAAGATGTTGTTAACATTTATAACAATTTGTGCCCACTCCAGAGACAGTGGGTGGTTCTCCTCCAAGAAACGTTCTTCTTCTTCTAACAAACATTCGAATGCCGTGTCGATCTGGGAGACCTGTGCAGAAAAGGTATATAAATATAGTGCCACAATGTACAAATGTCAGCTCCAGAATAGCCTGTTTCAGGTAAACTGCAACCTATTGGACTGAATGACAGTTTCTGTAATTACTATGCATTTCAAGAGAGCAACACTTGTCCTATTCCCTTTTCCTGCTGAGAAGGCTGGTTGAAGTGCTGCTCTGCAATGCAAGCTTTTGGTGGCATCAGGTGCAACTGTGGGGACCAGGCTCACTGAGCCTCTGATCTTCCCTCCTTAGGCAGAAGCACCTTCCCGACAGCATGGCCGAGATAGGGAACTCGCCAACTGTCGTGTCACCGTCGCATACTCCATTAGAATAGTGCATGCTCCAATCCCACTGATAAATTGGTCTATAAACTTCAAATGTTGCTGCTATATTGCCCAATGTTTAAAGTGGCAAAGTGAATGAAACCTGTACTGCCTTGGCCTCTTGCAGCCTCAGCACCTTTCATGGGCTGTAGGGAATTTACAGCAATGATTTAAAACAGGCTGCCTCGGAGAAAATGAAACAGAATAGAAAAGAGGATATTGGACTAAAAAAAAATTAAAAGGCAAAGTTCCCTCTTTCTAACTAGGACTATTCATTAAAAGAAAAAGTGCACTCGGCATCCAAACTATAGCTTGTAGGCTTGGGCCCTGGTGCAGCATTTCCCTTCTGTATTGATGCAGGTTTAAATTATATTCTCTCTGTTCAGTTGATATTTATGAACTCCAGTGGCCCGACACTTTACAAAAAGCTGCTACTTCATTGGTAGAAAAGGGCTGCAGCATGACTGGCAGATTTGGCACCCAAATCCACCAGTGATATTTCCAAGCAATGAGGCAGCTGCTTTTTCCATTCCGATAAACCAACCTCAAAAAATAAAAAGGAAATAAAAATTTAGAATGCAAGCTTTGAGATTAGAAAAATCCAGTGGTGATAGCGCAGCAATTACCATTTGTAACAGACAGCGAGGAGCAGTCCAGGAGAAGCAACAGCAAAACTGAGAGCTGGCAGAGTCCCAGCAGGTGCAAAGTTATTGGACTTTACTCTCATTGCTCCATAAGGAATTTCAGTTTTACCCCAGAGAGCTGTGGATGCTCAGTCATTGAGCACATTCAAGACACAGATGGACACATTTTTGGATGCTATGGGAATTAAGGGATATGGAAATAATGTGGAGTTGAGGTGGAAGATCAACCATGATAGTGCTGAACAACAGAGCAGGCTTGAATAGCCAAATAATCTACTCCTGCTCCTATTTCTCATGTTCTTGTGTTTGCATAAACATTTGATACAACTAGAAAAAAATAAGCTGATTTAGTTTAACTTTAGCAACTTTTAGGGAATGACAAAAACTGTGTACTCCCCAAGGAGGTCCTGCTTGAATTCAGCATTCTGAAATGGTTTGCAATGATTCGCTGGGCTACATATCGAATGGAGAGAGAAGCAGAGTTAATGTTTCAGGTCAGTGACCCTTCTTCAGAACTGGCAAATATTGGAAATGTGAAAGGTTATATGGTCAATGGTCAACTGACACTAGTCCCCAAAAATATCAGACAACTGGGTAACTCAGGTTACAAGTTAAATTGCAATGTGTATAAAATAAATATGTGTATAAAGTAAAAGTGTTTCAGCTTCTCAAACTTTCCAATTCATGTTGAAAGAAACAAATAATTTCATATTAAAAAGTTAATTTAGTACTTTTCTCAGATAGCAGTAATAGTCCCAGCGATACATTTCATATCCTCTAAATGCTGTAACCTAAACCGAACATGAAACTCTTACCTCCCGGAAGAAAATATCAGCTGGGGTCAGGTTTTGAGGAATGGCCTCATTCTGTTTATTCAGAGCACAGTTAATCGCTGCATTTACAACTTCAGGAAGCTTAGTGTGTTGGTTTTTTAGAACAATAGCGGCAGAAAGTTTCTCAGCATGTTCACAGAGCAGGAGACGGGTTGCCATAGGGAGTCCACGCACCACAACAGTCTTGAGGCGATTTAGTAATTCCACCTAGATTTAAAGGAGGAATCCACTGGGATTAACATATTTGATGCTGAACAACATGAAAAGTTTCTCAGAGGTCCAGTCATTCTTTAACAAAATTTTAGCACAGATGACGACCATTTGGCCCATCATGCCTGTGCTAGCGCTATTTTACTCTAATCCCATTCCCCGTACCATTTTATGTTCATTTTCTTCACTTATCCATTCTTCTTGTTCCTTCCCCTGGTGGCAAATCATTCTCTGCTGTGTGTGAAAACATTTCTCCTTACTTCCCTTCCTTTCATTGGAGGACCCAGTGGAGGAAGTTTGCTTTCCCAACTTCAAATTTGTGCAAATTACAGCCGAGTCTTGAGGGAATCTGGCCCTTTCTGACATTTTACACCACACATGCTTCAAACATGGAGGGAAAATTCAGATGAATTTGCTGCTGAAAATAAGCTCAACATGACCATAGCCCAGTGATGACACTCTCACCTGAGTCAGCAGGTAATGGGTTCAAGTCCCACTCTAGGACATGAGCAGTACTGTGGCCCACATGGTTAGAAATGCTGCCTTTTGGATAACACATTAAGTCGAGATCTCATCTGCTGTTCACATGGATGCAAGAGAGGCCACAGCCCGATTCAAAGAGGAGGATGCAAGATGCCTGGCCTGCAACCACCAAAATCAGGACATCTGGTCGTTTATCTTTGTGGGAATCTGCTGTGTGTAAATCAGCTTCTGCACTTGTCTGCATAACAATGGCTGGACTTTCAAATTATTCAAACTATTGAATTATTTTCAACGCTTTGGCATGTCTTTTCTTTCTTTGAACTAAAACTTACATCCTGAAGAAATTCCATCAAACAATAATGGGCTTTCATCTTATCTTCCAACTGATGAAGCAGCAGCAGAGAGGTGTTGCTAAATCGACTTACATCTGTGAAGAGTACACAATGTTAATACAGCTCATCAGCCTTGCTCTAATAAACTGCCAGAAGCATTGCAAAGTACTCACAATCTTCATATAAAGTTATGTTATGATTACAGTTTGCAAAAGATCTCATCTGCACACACAACCCAATATGATCCCAAGAAAATTCAGGATAAAAATATGCTGAGGAGACTGCATGATAACCAGAATCGTCAGGTTTGTCTCCATTGGCTGAAACCCGTCAATTCAGACATGAAGCATTCACTGCTTACACAGAACCTTCCACATCAAGACTCAGGAACAAGAGACAAGGAAGAGCTGCCGGATTAATGCAGCATTTAATTTGCAGAGGGTAATTACAGCAGGGAGAAAATTTGCTTTTGTCCTTACAACTAGGCATTCTTTCCTGTGGGCATAGGAGCAGAAAATATATCAGAAGGAATTTCTGTGACAGAATCAGGAAGATATTTTGACCATTCCAAATTCTGGGATTCACACAGACACCAGCCCAAACCCCATAAACACGTGTTTCACCAAGGGACTGGAAACACTGCAACAAGCATGGAAACACTGCATATATTTTAAGAAATACCCATGATAGCCCATGGACTCTTTGAATGGATTCTAATGAAATGTCTGGTGGGGGTCGTAACCAGTTACCCTGTCGTTGCAGCAGCAATGGACAGCTTATTGTGTGATCATACTACAGCACAAGAGGACACTGTGACATCAGGGAAACAATGGGTAGGCTGGAGAAAGTTGATTTAGAGCTGTGGATGACGAATTTCTGGAGTGTGTTAGGGATGGTTTTCTAGAGCAGTATGTTGAGGAACCGACTAGAGAACAGGCTATTTTAGATCTAGTATTATGTAATAAGAAAGGGTTAATTATTAATCTTGTTGTAAAAGAACCTTCAGGGATCAGTGACCATAATATGATAGAATTTTACATTATGTTTGAAAGTGAGGTAGTTCAATCTGAAGCCAGGGTGTTAAATTTGAACAAAGGAAATGATGAAGGTATGAGGGGCAAATTGGCTGATGTGGATTGGGAAAATACAATAAAAGGTATGACAGTACGTAGGCAATGGATAATCTTTAAAGAAATATTACATAGTTTACAACAATTATACATTCCTTCAAGGCACAAAAAACCCAAAAGTAAAGGCAGTCAACTGTGGCGAACAAAGGAAGTTAAGGATTGTATAAGATTAAAAAGAAAAGGCCTGTAAGGTTGCCAGAAATAGTAGTAAACCTAAGGATTGGGAGAATTTTAGAATACAGCAAAGGAGGACCAAGAAACTGATAAAGAAAGGGAGAATAGAATATGAATGTAAACCAGCAAAAGACAAAAAACAGACTGTAAAAGCATCTATAGGTACATAAAAAGGAAACGGTTGGCTAAGACAGATGTGGAGCCATTACAGGCAGAATTATAATAGCAATAGAGAAATGGCAGAGAAGCTAAATGATTACTTTGTGTCTGTCTTCACGGAAGGAAATACAAGAAATCTCCCAGAATTAGAGATCCAAGGGACTAGAGAGAATGAGGAATTGAAGGAAATTAGTATTAGTAAGAAGGTTGTATTGGAGAAATTAATGGGGCTGAAGGTTGATAAGTCCCCAGGACCTGGTATTCTACATCCCAGGTAGCTATGGAGATAATGGATGCACTGGTAATCATCTTCCAAAATTCTATAGATTCTGGAATAGTTCCTGCAGATTGGAAGGTAGCAAATGTCACCCCACTATTTAAGAAGGGAGGGAGAGAGAAAAAAGGGAACTACAGACTTGTTAGCCTTACATCTGGAGTAGGGAAAATGCTAAAATCTATTCTAAAGGATGTGATAAATGGACACTTGGATAATAATCTGATTGGGCAAAGTCAACATGGATTTATGAATGGGAAATCATGTTTGATAAAGGGGAGTTGGTGGACGTAGTATACTTGAATTTTCAGAAGGCTTTTGATAAAGTGTTTCTATGCTGTATGACTCTAAAGTCCCCCACAAGAGATTGGTTAGCACAGTGGCACAGTGGTTAGCACCACAGCCTCACAGCTCCAGGGACCTGGGTTCAATTCTGGGTACTGCCTGTGCGGAGTTTGCAAGCTCTCCCTGTGACCGCATGGGTTTTCGCCGGGTGCTCCAGTTTTCTCCCACCGCCAAAGACTTGCAGGTGATAGGTAAATTGGCCATTGTAAATTGCCCCTAGTGTAGGTAGGTGGTAGGGAATATGGGATTACTGTAGTGTTAGTATAAATGGGTGGTTGTTGGTCAGCACAGACTCGGTGGGCCAAAGGGCCTGTTTCAGTACTGTATCTCTAAATAAAATAAAACACACGGGATAGGAGGTAATATACTGGCATGGATTAAGGATTAGTTAACAGGCAGAAAACAGAGAGTAGGAATAAACAGGTCATTCTCATGTTGGCAGGCTGTAACTCGTGGGGTACTGCAAGGATCAGTACTTGGGCCCCAGCTGTTCACAGTATACATCAATGATTTGGATGCGGGAACCAAATGTAATATTTCTAATTTCACAGATGACACAAAACTAGGTGGAGATGTGTGTTGTGAGGAAGATGCAAAGCGGTTTCAAGAGGATTTGCACTGACTTAATGAGTGGGCAAGAACATGGCAGATGGAATATAATGAGGAAAAATGTGAGGTTATCCACTTTGGTAGGAGGAACAGGGAACAGATGTGCAGAGTATTTCTTAAATGGTAAGGGATTAGAAAGTGTAGATGTCCAAAGGGACCTGGGTGTTCCTGTCAATAAGTCACTGAAAGCTAACATGCAGGTGCAGCAACAATTAGGAAGGCTAATGGTATGTTAGCCTTTATCACAACTGGATTTGAGTACAGGAGTAGTGAAGTCTTGCTTCAACTGTCTAGAACCTTGGTTCGACCGCACCTGGAGTACTGTGTGCAGTTTTGATCCCCTTACCTTGGGAAGGATATTATTGCCATAGAGGGAGTGCAACGAAGGTTCACCAGACTTGTTCCTGGGATGGCGGGACTGTCCTGTGAAGAGAGATTGGGGAAACTGGGCCTGTGTTCTCTCGAGTTTTGAAGAATGAGAGGTGATCTCATTGAAACCTACAAAATACGTAAGCAGCTCAGATGCTTCCCCTGGTTGGGGAGTCTAGAACCAGGGGACACAATTTCAAAATAAGGGGGAAGCCACTTAGGACTGAGATAAGGAGAATTTTTTTACTCAGAGGGTTGTGAATCTTTGGAATTCTTTATCGCAGAGGGCTGTGGAAGCTCAGTCATTGCGTATGTTTAAAGTAGAGATTGACAGATTTCTAAATACCAATGACATAAAGGGATATGAGGATAGAGTGGGAAAAGGGCATTGAAGTGGATGATCAGCCTTGATCGTATTGAATGGCGGAGCAGGCTCGATGGGCTGAATGGCCTACTCCTGCTCCCGTGTTCCTATGTACTGTATCAATTTTCCATTAACAGTAATCATTTTTACTTATGCAATAAACAGTGTATTCCAACAAATTCAGCAATGCAGCTTTCTAGTACAAAGCCTTACCGTTCGGTACAGATTCGGCCCAGCGTGGGTCACAGGCAGGATAGTCATTGATTAGATCGAGACTGATCTGTGCCACAGCAAAGTCCAGGTCAGAATCAGGTCCCATATCAACATCATCTGGGAAGATTTCCTCCAACATGGTCTGGGCACCAATTATGTCCTTTCTGGAAGTTAGTTATTAAAAGTAACTCAAACTGTACCCAACAGAACGAACAAGCAATTGCAAGATTTGCCCCAGTCTGAAATTAATAACCCAACTAACACTTAAATGTTTCATTTCAAAGGTACACAGGAACAGGAGGAGGCCATTCAGCTTGTTCCAGCATGCAATTAGATCATGGCTAATCTGTACTTCAACTCCATATTTCTTGATTCCCTGAATTTAACAAAAATTTATTGAGCTCAGTTCTGAAAACTACCATTGATTCAGAGCGCCCACAGCCTTTTTGGGGACAGTTCCATATATCCACCACCTTTCGAAAAAAATGCTTCCTGATTTCACTTATAAATGGCCTAGCTGTAATTTTAAGATTATGCCCCCTCCACCAGAGGAAAGAGTTACTCTGAATCTACCCTGTTGAATCCCTTGAACATTTTAAACATCTCAATTTGATCATGCCCCAACCTTCTGAACTCAAGGGAAAACAGACCAACTTTATGCAACCTGTGCTCATAATTTAACCCTCTAAACCTCGGTATCATTCTGGTGATTCTGTGTTGTACGTTCTTTACAATTATTTGTAAAATACCTGCATCCAACACCAAGATTCCTGCTACCTGGTCTTACCTGCAATACATCACAAAGGCAGTCTTCAACAACTTAGCTTTATCCTCCTGTGCCTCCATCTCTGCTCTTTCAAATGGCTGTCTGGCATCACTCTGAGAAAAAGATCTGATTTTAACCTAACAATGCATTAAATCACAGTAATTAACCAAAAAAAAACAATCAAAGCACCACCACCATCGTTGAGGAGAGATTCAATAGAAGTGTACAAGATTATGACAGGCTTAGATTAGTTAGACAAGGAAAACTGTTCCCATTAACTAATGGTACAAGGACTAGGGGATACAGATTGAAAGTTTTGGAAAAGATATGCAGATGAATATGAGGAAGAACCTTTTTTAATGCAGCGGGTGGTAATGACCTGGAACTCGCTGCCCACAAGAATGGTGGAAGCAGAGACAATCATTGACTTCAAAAGGAAATTGGATGGCCATTTGAAGGAAATAAACTTTCAGGGCAACAGGAATCGAATGGGGGAGTGGGACTGACTGGATAGCTCCATAGAGAGCTGGCATGGACTCGATGGGCCTCCTGCGGAAGAAAAGGCTGCAACCAAAGTGAAATTATAGAGAAAATAATCCCCGTAATTTTATTTTGTGAATTATTTTAGTTATCTACAATTTCACCCATTTTCAAAGTTTCTACCTTTATATCAAATTAACTTCACTGCAAATTTCTATAAAGCTAAAAGCTATTCGTGTAAAAGAAAATTTGGGACACACCATTCATTTCTACACCTCACACTCACTGTGGTCATACTGCACATCATACACAGCAATGGCTGTACATGGCAGCAGTGCACAGATCAGATTCCATCACACAACAGAACAGAGTGAACCTGGTCCAGAAACTCGCTGGAAGGTGATGAGGACATAAACCTGAACTACTCTACAACAGAATACTGCTCTGCCTCACAGACCTGCAGACACCAAAGATCATAGATGTACAGCTAAAGTCCACTCCAACTAAGAAGCTCCCAGTGCTGTCCCACATCACCCGCCTGTCATTCACTGCAATGTTATCATGCACAACGAGATGGAAAAGATCTTGTTTAAGACCAACCTTCCCAATCACGATGACTTGAAAACCTACCAAGAAAGCATTTAAAATCACATCAGCCATTCTGGGAAACAGCAGCTAATATTCATGCAGCTGGTACCATCCCACTGATGGATGGAATTGAGGGACACAAGCAGCATAAAAGAACCAACACCTCATCACCCGCCCAACAGCAGAGGTCCATGGATTCAAAATCCCTCGACGATAGCAGACATCGCTCAACTGAATTGCACAGTACATGGATGATGCAACCACCTGCTCCATAAGTGAAAGTTGAGGGACGACCTGAAGTGCAATTGTGGCCACGAGTCCCTGACCATGGAACACATCACATCAACCTGCCCATTAAAATCTGGTGCAGGAAACACCTCATTTCCCCACTTGGCCTCTCTGGAGGCTACGGAATGGATAGCCAAACTAGATATCCTATTTTAGTCTAGTTAGTTAGTTTTGATGAAAGGCCATCAACTTAACACGTTTTCTTCTTCCCTACACAGATGCTGCCAGATCTGCTGAGTATTTCCAGCTTTTTCTGTTTTTATTCTTGACATCCCATTATACTATAAGTAGTAGTATATAACAGAACTAAACTTTACCTGCACTGTTGGCTCAGAGGCCGCTAAGGCCAGAGAATCTTCAATATTTTCAGGTAACATTGATACAGTTTCTTTGGGTCGAGCAGCAACCAAACCATTGTTCCTGCAGAAGAGGATGGGTAATCCAGCAAAACTTCCAGCACCCAGGATACCATCGCCTACAATCAGTGACAGGATTTCACAATTAACACACAAACCAATACATTAACAACTTGCATTTATATATCAGCTTTAATGTAGTAAAACATCCCAAGGCACTTTATGGAGTGTTATGGAACAAAATTGGACACCAAGCCTCATAAGGAGATATTAGGCCAGATGACCAAAAGCTTGGTCAAAGAGTTAGGTTTTAAGCAGTGTCTTAAAAGGCAGAAAAGAGATGAAGAGGTTTAGGGATGGAATTCCAGAGGTTAGGGCCCAGGCAGCTGAAGGAACTACCACCAATTGTAGAATGGTTAAAATTGGGAGCACAAAAGAGGCCAGAACTGGCAGAGTGCAGAGTTGTCGGGTTGGAGGAGATTACAGAGCTAGGGAGAGGTGAGGCCTTTAGAGGGATTTGAAAATAAGGATGAGAATTTTTTTTTTTATTAAAGTGTTGTTTAACCAGGAGCCAGTGTAGGTCAATGAGCACAGGGGTGATGGAGGAATGGGACTTGGTGCGAGTTAGGACACAGGCAGCAGAGTTTTGGAAGACCTCAAGTTTGCAGACGGTAAAATGTGGAAAACCAGCGAGGAATGTACTGGAATAATCATGTCTAGAAGCAACAAAGTCACAGATGAGGATTTCAGCAGCAGATGCGCCGAGGCAAGAACGGAGTCGGGCGATGTTACAGAGGTGAAAATAAGAGGACTTAGTGATGGCGTGGAGATGTGGTCACAAGCTTACCTTGAGGTCAAATATGACACTGAGGTTGCAAACAGTCTGGTTCAGCCTCCAAAGTTAACAGTGAGAGGGATGGAGTCATTGGTGAGGCAATGGTCTAGAGCTGTTTTTGCGATTGGAAGCCTGTGACCAGTGGTGTAGCACAGGGATCGGTGCTGGGACCCTTGCTGTTTGTAGTGTACATTAATGATTTAGACATGAATATAGGAGGTAGGATCAGTAAGTTCGCAGATGACATGAAAATTGGTGGTGTTGTAAATAGTGAGGAGGAAATCCTTAGATTACAGGGAGATATAGATGGGCTGGTGAGATGGACGGAGCAGTGGCAAATGGAATTTAATCCTGAAAAGCAGAGGGTAATGCATTTTGGGAGGACTAACAAGGCAAGGGAATATACAATGTCTTCCCAATATTTAACTGGAAGAAATTTCTGCTCATTCAATGCAATACTGGATGTCATACAGCCAGTCAAACAATTTAGAGGTAGAGGAGGGGGTCAAGAGAGATGGTGTGGTAGAGCTGGGTATTGTCAGCGTATATATGGAAACCGAAGCCACGATTATGCATGATGTCACCAAGGGACAGCATGTAGATGAGGAATAGGAGGGGGCCGAGGATAGACTTGGGGAACAGCAGAGGTTACGGTGCAGGAGCAGGAAGAGAAGCCATTGCAGGTGAATCTCTGGCTATGACAGATATGAATTAATGAATAAATGCAAATTAACACTAAAGTTTATAGCTCCACCCACAAACCATTACATGACCCCTTGTGCTTACAGCTTTCTGCTATTCACTGTATGGAATCAATGATACTTTAAAAGAGAGTTCATATCCCTGTGTAGTAGGGAGCTCTGGTCTGTGAACACCTCAATAATACCATTTCAAATGCTTCAAGCAGCATCTGTGTTTGGCAATTTCAAATAAAGAAATCATTTAAGTAAAATAATGTGGGATTCTAATTAATGTAGAAAGTTTATATTTTGATTCTGATTTTAGAGATATTAATTAAATTCATTTCCCATCTGAGAGAGTGTCAACCTGCTCAGTACAGCGCTGAACACTATTTTCTGCTCATTAAAACTCATGCCGAATCCTGACCTGTGCTCTTGTGGAAAGACTGTGCGTCGGGAGCAGAGTCTCACAATATCAGGGATCTATCACCAACATTAAACCTGCTGAGATCAGCAGCCAGAGAGTAAAGCTCCTCTCATGCTTTAGCCTACTCCTCAGAGAACCAGCAGTAGTGCCCCTGGGTGAATTTGATGCCCTACATCATTAGGGCGGCACAATGGTTAGCACCGCAGCCTCACCGCTCCAGCGACCCGGGTTCAATTCTGGGTACTGCCTGCGTGGAGTTTGCAAGTTCTCCCTGTGTCTGCGTGGGTTTCCTCCGGGTGCTCCGGTTTCCTCCCACATGCCAAAGACTTGCTGGTTGATAGGTAAATTGGCCATTATAAATTGCCCCTAGTATAGGTAGGTGGTAGGGAAATATAGGGACAGGTGGGGATGTGGTAGGGATATGGGATTAGTGTAGGATTAGTATAAATGGGTGGTTGATGGTCGGCACAGACTCGGTGGGCCGAAGGGCCTGTTTCAGTGCTGTATCTCTAAACTAAACTACATCACACATCCAAAGGACTTCCAAGAACTTGCCAATTTAGAACCATTGTTCCCAAACATATTTAACAATGGGCCAGTGATTAACACTTAGGTGAAGTCATACCTGGCATATTCAGGACAAGTTTCTCCTGGGGCAGACTGGCCCGTCCTGTCCCCGTGCAGCATGCAAACACCATATCGTATGTGTAGAGATATGCAGCTTGGCTTGAGTAATCTGGCAACAAGAATCGCTGGCATGGCAGCTCCTCGTCTGGCTGAAATGGAGCGGTTTAAAGTTAGTAAGCGTTCTCAGTTGGCGGAGTCAGTTCAACAAAAAGACAAGAATGGGAACCACAGGGAAATTCAAACACAAGCTTCGAAACCCTCCACACAGCTATAATCAGTTTTGAAACTCCAGTAATTATGTGGGGAAAGATCTTTCTCTCAAACTTATTTGCTGAATTCTGACAAACTTCACTTTCCTTCCTTGGTCACCACTTCCCATGAGTATTTGGGCTGGCAGTCAGGGCACATCTTCCCTTCTCCCCCAATTCCCAGGCCACCTCCCTTCTCCCACCTCCCATTAAGACCAGCTGCTCACACGGGTGTCCACAAGCAGCCCTCACCAGTGCTCTCAGCTTGACACTACTCCACCCTATAGCACCAGTCAGTATTTGGAAATCTATGTTGGAGATGCTACAGGTTGTAAGCCTGCACAATCAGGTTGAACAAGTGAAATGTTCTACGTTATTATATTTTAGAAAATCAGAATCGTAAACTTTACACGCCTTTAAACTAAACTGCAAGCATTGGCAAATTAAACTTCATTTTGTTAAATGTCGTCTCAAGTTTTCTAAAAATTTACCCAGTCAACACCAACAACTTGTATTTATAACACCTTTACTGAGAAATTATAACTTTGAAAGCAATATACATAGAATTACATGGAATACACAGCACAGAAATATGCCATTCGCTCCACTGATCCATTCTGCTATTTTACTTAATTTAACCCCATTTTCGATTCCTTGCTCCCTCATGTTAAAAAAAAACTTGGTTAACGTTTCAGGTCTGTGACCTTTCATCAGAACTTAGACCTAAAACGTTAACTCTGCTTCTCTCTCCACAGCTGCTGCCAGACCTGCTGAGTATTTCCAGCATCCGCAGTATTTTACTTTTGTTAAAAAAACTTATCCAGCTTCCCTTTAAATGCATCCGCGCTCATCTGCTCATTTACTCTTGTGGTAGTAAGTTCCACAATATATACTTGAAAACAGGATCCAACTATTACCTGATAAACTGGACAATATTCAGTGACCTCCACTCTAATTTCATCGGATATGTGATAGCCATTATCCTGCAGAGTGGTTAGAATGTAATAAGTTAAGCATGGAGCATCTCCATGGTTCCAGGCTGCTGTCAATACCACCAGACCCTCCCTGGAAAACAAAGATGCAACAATTTGAAGTACAAACATCGCCGGTCATTTTAAAACAATATTCCTTTAAAACAAGGAGCAATAACACCAAACAGCAGCCCTCAATCTACAGAAGCCAAGGTTTTGACTGTAGAACATGCCCCCACCCCAGCCCTAGCAAGTCAGCTACAAAAGAGCGAGCAACCCCACAGGCACATGAGTGCGCGTGAGCCCAGGCACACCATGCTCAAGAGAGAGTGAGCACAAGTGGAGAAACAGCCCACACTCCAAACAGAAAGAGAATAATATGTGGTACTGAGCTGAGTCAGATCAATAAAGGAGTTCCATTAGGACATTGACAGGTAGAAGCACATCATCCATAATCTTTGATGACCTGAACAAACTGGCAAGATTCTCACCAGGTGGGTCATTTCACATTCCTCCTTCAGTGTTTCAGTGCATTTCGCATTGAGCATCACTCGCTTCCCACAGCAAGGTTCTCTGTTCCACCGCCCAGCTCTTTACAAACAGTGTTCTCTA
This sequence comes from Heterodontus francisci, assembly GCF_036365525.1. Taxonomy (NCBI): domain Eukaryota; kingdom Metazoa; phylum Chordata; class Chondrichthyes; order Heterodontiformes; family Heterodontidae; genus Heterodontus; species Heterodontus francisci. The sequence continues at coordinate 1,164,846 of NC_090383.1, forward strand.
ACCACCTTCCAGCACCCCACTCTCAACCCATACATCAAATGTGCAGGAATTGTGAGCTTTTGGGTCCAAGATAAAGTGAATTAGCTCTGATGCTCCTGCCTTTGCTAACCCCTCCCAGCAACCCCTCTCCTCCATCTCTCCCTCGATATCAATAAACTTCACTTCCATGACCCTTTCTCAGTGCCCCTATAGTGGCCATCATCCTATGCCTGCCCTCAGGTTTAGTCCCTACCACATGCTCTTCAGAAAACCCCACATCCACCAATCAATCTGCTCAAACTACCTTCCCATCTCAGAACTTCCCTTTCATCCTGGAACACATCTCAAACTAGGGACACCTATCTAACTTATCACTCCTGGTTTGAAGCCCTCTTATCAGGTTTCATCCCCATGTACAGCATCAAGCTCTCACTGACCAATGTCAATAATAACATGCAGAGAGACAAAGGCGGCAAATCACTGCTCCCTTATTTTCCTCGATCTCTCTGCTTCCTTCCACTTCACCATCCAGGCTTTCCTCTTGGTCCCACTGTAGCTCTACACTGCCGCCACAGTTTTATCTCCCACACTCAAACAATTACCTCTGGTGTCCCCTACAGTTTCATCCTTCACCCTCTCCCTCATACATTACCCACTGGTCATATTATCTGGCATCAGTCCACAGCTTTCTCATGCATCCCACGGGCTCCAAAATAAGCAATTGAGGCTCACAGAGAAAATGTTTGACCGGCACACCGTACCTTGCTGCAACTCTCAAAACATCACTAATGCAGACAACTGGGCACAGCTGAATAATGTAGGAAGAATAGTATAAATTATAGTCCTCGTAGAACAGAATTTTGTACTTAATCACAACTGGTCAAAATAAATTCCATTCTTGGAAGTTGCAGATTTGGGTCTTTGCCTTCCTAAGGAAACAATACTGGTCGAGTACATAACAGGGCAGGTTGTAGCAGGTCTGTAGATGGAAGGGCTTGAGGGATTGAATGGTCTTTTCTCATTCTAAGCTATTATAAGAATGACCTCACTGCCATTTTCCTACATATTAGATGTACTTTCTTGCAGGGCTAGACAGCTGGGCAAGGAAAGGATTGGAGTCAATCTTACCAGAAACACTAAGTAAATGCACCAAATAAAAAAAAAGTCCACTTACTTGCTCAGCTGCAAATCCAGATACTGCACATTGATTCCAGACTTAGTGACTTCATAATTTTCATCATCACCCTAGGTTCAATGGAAATTCAAAGTACAAAGTTACCACTTCAATTCCTGTTGGGGGTGGGGGCTGGGAGTTGACATTCTATTTTCAGTTATAATCCCCATCCCTGGTCTCCCGTCACTACCTGCAGTTGAGGTAGTGAGTCAGTGGCCAACTCATCACTGGGTCTCCAAACAGTTCTCCAGAAGATAGATGAAGAGCCCAGTGGAGCGGATACCCCTCACCCCAAATTGAGTCTTATGAACAAATCCACAGTCCACCCCTTCACAGCACAGTAGAGTTACATTCAGTTTCACTGTTCCCAGAGCACCGGACTCGGATTAGACTTCCTCCTGTTAGACAGTACGACTGCACAGAACTACTAGAGACCAAACTAAAATTGTAAAAGGACTGATAAGACAAAAATTCAAATCAGCCCATTTCAAAGAAATTTAACAGAGGCATCCCATCAGGGCACATCTCTCTGTACAGGCACACCACTTAAACTCTGCACGCAAAAGGCCACTGATAAGTCAGACTAACACATCTTACCCAGACTGAATCCCCCAGATCCTCTTTCATAGATCTGTTCAAGTCCCAGCTGAAAATATGGCACTCAGACGTCTCATCCACTTCCCATTTATTCAGACTAGAATTAGTTAGTGTATAGAAACACTCATTTTCCTCATCCCACAGTACAGAACGCAGCTGTCACAGAAAGGAAGAGAATGTCACAGCTGAGAAAATCCAACAGTAAACTTTAGCTCACAATACTTACCAAAGCAAACAGTGACAATTTATATTAGTTGTGCCTTAACATGTATTGAGAAAAGAGTAGGTTTCTTCATAGATAATAACGGTCCTAGTTAACAACTTAAATATTCACACATTCAACAGCAGAAGAATAAACCCAACAGAACAGTTACCCGTACGTAGACTCAAACTGTCGTAAAGTCTTACCACAACATCAGTAGCTGGTGTCAAAATGCCAAAGAGCGAAGAGACTCTGCGCCCCAGTCCCGACAGCATCCCCTGCCCCTGTTGTATGGGACGGAAGCACACTTTGCCCGAACCGTCTGTTGTTAATCGCAGCAACTGGTTCTTCTGAGAAGCGAGAATAAATCCACCTCCCTAAAAGAAAAAGCACAGAATAGTTGGCTGAAGCCCATTTAACAGAATTAGTGCAATGTTAAATGAGATTCAAGGAGCACACAGAAACCTGAAAAACAGCTTCAGTTACAGCTTATGGCACGACTTCACAAAGTGAAATAACTCCATCAAAATAACCAAAGCCCAGACCTCAATCCAAAGTTCACCTGTTTAAAACCAATCTCAAGTTGCATTTATTTATTTACTTCAAACCTCAGTGTGCCCTTAGTATCTGCAGCGTGCCTTTCTGAATAGAGTTAAAACAGAAGCTGTCAACAGCTCCTCTACATTCTGTAGTGGGTCTCTCTGCCCTCAGACCCCTGTGACCACAAAAAAATAATTGGTCGATATACAGGAAAAAAAGGGAGCCCTGTGTTCCAGCCAGCCACAACTGGCACATTTCACATCACAGTACCGGAGTTATAGCTTTGACTGTTCAGGGATACAGAACACCCAAGGCCTGAAGGTGGGGAGTTACCAATGTAACACTGGAATTGCATGGTTATAGATCACAGACCCTCAACTTCACTCCCTCAAATGGTTGCCAGTGATTGGACTTACCGTTACAGCAGTCAGACACTTCCAGTCATTGCCAAAATCCACAGTGATTTCGGTGTAGGATTCCTCATGGGCCAGGCTGGGCCAGTAACATATCGCTCCCTGTCTGGAAGCTGCCATCACCGACACAGACTAGAAGAGAAGGTAATAAATGGACAATTTGAACAGCAAATAACCGAATGTTTTTGGTGTCTTTATTCCTGAGGCATACAAAAAGGACAAATATCAAGAAACCATATCCCCACATAATCGAGTATGAGTGATTAGAGCATTTTATACTTCACTGCTGAGGCTGATTGAATACAAAAGTAGAGAGGTTATGCTTCAGTTATACAGGGCATTGGTGAGACCACATCTGGAGTACTGTGTACAGTAAGGCCAGTTCTGATGAAAGGTCACAGGCCTGAAATGTTAACTCTGTTTCCCTCTCCACAGATGCGGAGTATTTCCAGCACTTTGTTTTTATTTCAGATTTCCAGCATGCACAGTATTTTGTTTTTATTAAGTCAAAAGCTACACGGGCCACGATGAACAAAACCAAGTTATGAGTTATTCATAGCACTAGAAAAAAGCTTAAGGGGAAAAAAAAGCTTATATCTCCTAGTTTTAGATCCCTCAATCATTGGAATCAGTCTGCTTCTATCTCCTCTGTCTCATTCTTTAAAATTTTCATTTGCAAATTTGTTGAAAACATAGGAAAAGTTCCGATTATTAAAAGACAGACATAGCTGGCCTTAAATCTAGCCCTGAAGACTGAACACAATAATTCCCAAATCAATTGTACCTTTTTGAAACCTACTCACATATCGACTTTTTGACTAAGCTTTCCATTACTCCTCCCAATCAGGACCTGTTTCCCTATCTATCCAGAGGTTGGCGAGAACACGGAAGCTGCTATCACAAGGACTATTTAAGGCAAATAGCTTAGATGTCTTTAAGAGGAAGCTGGATAAGCAGATGAGGGAGAAAGGAATAGAGGAGATATGTTGAGGGTGGGAGGAGGCTTATGTGGGCATAAACACCGGCACGGACTAGTTGGGCCGAATGGTCTATTTCTGTGCTGTAGACGATGTACTTCTATGCAACTTCCCTCCTCACATTTTGGAATGTGAATGGACATGTGCAAGGCATCATTGAAGAGGCTACAAAGAGGCTGATCTATTGATATGTTAATAACTTTATAGGAAGGTGTTTTCTCTAATAAGATTTCCATCGATTTTGTACAGGTCTATCAGCAGCTTTGGCATTTTAGCAAAATTATAGAAAATACAACCAAAATCAAAAGGAACACCATCAGGAGTCCAAACATCATTACAATGATTTTATACTTCACTGCAAAGCGCCAACATTATATTGATAGAGTGGGGAACATTGAGATACACACCCTTACAAATGGCAATATCACAAATGATTGAATTCTCAACACAGGCACAAAATATACTCATTTCAACTGAACAAAAGAAAACTTGATTTACAATAAATTATCACATCTTCCAGTCTTAGATGTCCTATGGCCTTACACATCTAATTAGCTATTGTTAAAGCACTGTTATGTAGACAAACAGAGCAGCTATTTTATCCAAAGTGAAGTCTCACACACAGCGGGTGAGATTGGTCTATTTCTTCGTGTTGGTCAAGACACTGAGCAAACACTTTGAATCGATTGTATTCACCCAAACATGCAGACCAGGCTTCAATATGAATGCATTAACCAAATGAAAGCATCTCTGACTACACAGGAATCTCTCAGCACAGAGTGGAGAATGTGGAGCTCGCTGTCACATGGAGTGTTCAAAGCAGAGAGCACTGACTCACACACAAAGGGGAGGGGAAGGAAAGAGAAGAGGACACAGGGGGCAGGGTGCATAATGTTATTAGAGCAGGAGGAGGCTCAAGTGAACCATCCACTGTAGCATAGACCAGCTGGGCTAAATGACTGATTTGTGCATTGTAGATTCTGCGAAGACTCCCTTGGGACTGCACTGTAAGAACGAGCATGGATTATGTGCTTATGTCCCGGAATGACAAAGTTTTTACTAATTAAATCCACAACAGTTGCTTTCAGCACATGCAGGTACTCACCTGTAAGGAGCTGTGTTCATTTGGATGAGATAAAGCGACAAGGTCTGCAACGTATGGGAGATCACAGGGTGGCAACTGGAACTCTTTACACACAGAGAGCTGGGAGGGAAACAAAACTTTAGCAAAACCTCCAGAAATGCACAGAGTGAAATCTATTGTGTACACCAACTCTTTTCTTGATATTAAACATTTTTTAAAACCACACCAAGGCATGGAGGTCCAGCTGTAAATGGAGAGATTTTCCTGGTTATACCTTAAAATGAATTTATAATTCTATTTGTTTTGTATAATTTATCAGACTTGGACCAGCATTTGTTTCTTTCCCCTCCTTTCTACAACACCGTCACTGAAATAAATGGAAACAGCTCCTTAATCCACAATGCCCACAACACTTTGGACAACATCACGGGGTTGTAAGGACGTGGCAGCAATTCTGAGATTGCAGGGGAGCTGTCAGCAAACCCCAGACACAGCTTATGTTGGCCCTCCCACTCACTTGGGATGTCTACCCTCATTTCTTTGCCCTGCCTTGCCTTTTCTCATGATGCAACATTCAAATAGATGTTGCCTCCTACCACCTTCCACTGGTATAACAGGACTGATGAATCTATCTGGTCACTGAATATGACTGCTGTTTACTGTGCATTAAAAAATAATTCATGTGAAATTAAAGATGTTTTACGGCTAGGTAGCAGAATGGGTGAGGAGACAGCCCTCCAGCTTTGGGTCAGGATTTGAATCCAAACCACATTGAAGAAATTCCTCTCAACACTCTGCCCACCAATGTGAATTGTGTCAGCGCAGTCTCAAAGCCTTCCCTCGTGAGTACAATCCACCCTAATTCAGCAGCGAGTACTAGACTGGCAATCTCCTTCTAAGCAGATAACAGCAACCAGGATGAGGTGGAAACATTCTAGCCAGCACATGTTGGGTGTTTTCTCCTGGGTTAAGGTACATTGTTAATTTGTCATCTGACCAAACCACACTCAGCATGCGAGTTGAATACTGAGAGCTCAAGATGAGAAATGCACTCAGATTCAAGGCTGCAAACCAGATTCCTACAACACGATGGCAGAGTACAACACAGCTCTCTGACACACTAAAATCAACTGATTTCAAATGCGCCTCTGGTCATAATTGCTATCCCAAACATAAGACAAATAAAGCTTTAAACCAGTCAAAGAGACTTGCATTTATAAAGTGCCTCTCAACTTCAGGACGTCCCAAAGAGCTTTACATCCAATTAAGTACTTCTGAAGCGGAGTCACTATTGTAATGTAGGAAACACAGCAACCAATTTGTGTACAGCAAGATCCCACAAACAGCAATGTGATAATGACCACATAATCTCTTTTTGATTAAGGGATAAGTATTAGCCAGGACAGCGGGGATAACTCCCATGCTCTTCTTTGGAATAGTGCCAGGGGATATTTTACATCCACCCGAGGGCAGACAAGGCTTCGGTTTAATGTCTCACCTGAAAGACAGCACCTCCAACAGTGCAGCACTCCCTCAGTACTGCACTAGAGGGTCAAATTGATTTTTGTGCTCAAGTGCTGGAGAGGGACTTGAACCTACAACCTTCTAACTCAGAGGAGAGCGCGCTACCAGCAGAGTCATAACTGATACTCAGCAACAGTCGGTCAGCAACATATCCAAACAATAAGCATGTTGGTGCTTGTTACCTTAGCAATGGGCATCTGGCCAATCTTCCAGACAATGAGTTTTTCACCACAAACTAGCCATGCCCATCCATTTTCACTTATTTTAACACTTAATGGCTCATCTGCTAAAAACAAAAAGAGATCAATAAATAATAGAACTTCAACTCCACTTGGGACAATCTTACACAAATACATCTATTGCAATAATCAGAGCAGCACCCGTTTCCAAAAGTCTCTCCATCTGTAAAAACCTGAAAACCCAGCTCTTTGACGAAGCTTTTGGTCATCCCTCCTAATCTCTCTACCCCGACTCAGCGCTGGATTTCCTTCTGCCCTGTGAAATACTTTCGGATATTTTATGTTGATTAACGTGACAATTACAGCCTTTTCATCACAGTACTTTCTTTAGTTGCAAACTATCGTCAAGACCAAGTGAGGCAGGGTTATAGGACAGGGAATAACCAGTCCAGGGCTCACAGATATAAAATTTACTCTCCATGTTAAAGTTATACATGCTGTCCTTATTTTTATTATAAATTCGCATGTCCAAGTTATAATGGAATTGCCTATGTAAAGTTGTCACATACATTACAGCCTCTCTAACGGTGGCACCAATAGCAGGATTGTGTAATTACAGATGGACACTTTAACACAGGAAGTTTCCATAATACAGAAGTAGACAAAAAGAGCATAAAGTCACAAGGTGTTTTAAAGATACTTCTAATGAGTCAGTGAATTCTCAGTACACACAGTGCTAGATTCTGTGATAATGCTTTTACTCCACTTTCAGTGCATTAGAGAATAAATATGGTTATGACCAAGGTGGGAGGAGTGCACTGTCTTTCTCTGGTTCCACTGCTCCACAGGTCACAACATATATTTAAGTGAGTACCCAGTTATCAATAGGGCCAATTATATACCCTAATTTTTATTTCAGAATAAAATCCACCAACCAGGTTTCCTTAATAAACAAAAGTATTAATTTATTATAAAACAAGTCAATAAAGATGCAAAGTCTTAACACAATTTGAAATGACAGTAAATATATATTCCCTTCTAAATACCCAATGCACACACACGTTAAAAGGAAAAATAAATATGTTTTGGCCAAAGTACTTGTTAATTCTTGAAATAAAAGGATGACATGTTATGTTCCAGATGACATACAGTCTGGCGTCTGAGTACACGTAGACGGGTCACCGGGATCTTTTCAGAAGCAGGTCATTCAGGAGATGTCGAGAGGACATCTTCCAAAAGCTTCTCAGAAGAAATGCGGGATCAGGCGTTATAGCCATCACACACTGGATTTTTTGCAGGGTTTCTCAGAGAGGTGGAGAAAAGATGAGCTGGGTGTTTCTTTCAGCAGGCTACAAACCCAACTGACTCAAAACAGTATTCAAAAATGAAACCCACTCTTGAGCACCATAAATCTTGACATGTCACTTCTCTTGTAAACAGCTCCCCATAGTCAGAAGGCTCTTGTTGTTTACTTAGCTGAAGACACGTGACATCCAGTCAATGCTTTAAAAACACATCCATGGAATCCCCTCAGTCTCAAATGAATCCATCTCCACAATTCGAAAACAAGTCCTCAAAAAATATTAAAAAGTGGAAGCACTTTGATAATATCTTCAACACGATCCTCACTGAATTAGTTTATCATCAGAAATGAAGTGTTCGAAATGTCCAATGGGAACAGCGAATTCATAGAAACATCTCTTCCCTCCTTAAAACCTACCTCTTTCACCACTTTGGTCACCTGATGTAATATCGCCTTATGTGGCTCCTGTCAAACTTTCAAATGCTCGTAAAGCACTTAGGAATATTTTATGTTAACAGTGCTATATAAATGCAAGGTGTTGTTGTTGTTGTTAAGACTTTCAATCAGTTGCCACGTCCATAATTAGTGATGTCTAATATATTGGTTACTATCTACATATGGTTAATTGGGAATCCAGATGCGGCGAATTGTAAAACACTGCAGATGCTGGAAATCTGATAGAAGAAAATGCTGGAAATACTCAGGAAGGCTGGCAGCATCTGTGGAGAGAAACAGAGTTAACATTTCAGGTCTGTGACCTTTCATCAGAACTGGGACAAGTTAGAAATGTAATAGGCTTTGAGCAAGTGAAATTTGGGGGGGGGGGGGGGGGGGGGGTGCGGGCAGGGGGAGAAGGAGAAAAGAGCTGGAAGAACAAAAGGTGAGGTCTGAGATAGGGTGGAGGGCAGAAGAGATTTCGTGACAAAACAAACAAAGAACAAAGAAAATTACAGCACAGGAACAGGCCCTTCGGCCCTCCAAGCCTACGCCGATCCAAATCCTCTATCTAAACCTGTCGCCTATTTTCTAAGGGTCTGTATCTCTTTACTTCCTGCCCATTCATGTATCTGTCTAGATACATCTTAAAAGACGCTATCATGCCCGCGTCTACCACCTCCGCTGGCAACGCGTTCCAGGCACCCACCACCCTCTCCGTAAAGAACTTTCCACGCATATCCCCCCTAAACTTTTCCCCTTTCACTTTGAACTCGTGTCCCCTAGTAATTGAATCCCCCACTCTGGGGAAAAAGCTTCTTGCTATCCAACCTGTCTATACCTCTCATGATTTTGTACACCTCAATCAGGTCCCCCCTCAACCTCCGTCTTTCTAATGAAAATAATCCTAATCTACTCAACCTCTCTTCATAGCTAGCGCCCTCCATACCAGGCAACATCCTGGTGAACCTCCTCTGCACCCTCTCCAAAGCATCCACATCCTTTTGGTAATGTGGCGACCAGAACTGCATGCAGTATTCCAAATGTGGCCGAACCAAAGTCCTATACAACTGTAACATGACCTGCCAACTCTTGTACTCAATACCCCTTCCGATGAAGGAAAACATGCCGTATGCCTTCTTGACCACTCTATTGACCTGCGTTGCCACCTTCAGGGAACAATGGACCTGAACACCCAAATCTCTCTGTACATCAATTTTCCCCAGGACTTTTCCATTTACTGTATAGTTCACTCTTGAATTGGATCTTCCAAAATGCATCACCTCGCATTTGCCCTGATTGAACTCCATCTGCCATTTCTCTGCCCAACTTTCCAGTCTATCTATATTCTGCTGTATTCTCTGACAGTCATCTTCACTATCTGCTACTCCACCAATCTTAGTGTCGTCTGCAAACTTGCTAATCAGACCACCTATACTTTCCTCCAAATCATTTATGTATATCACAAACAACAGTGGTCCCAGCACGGATCCCTGTGGAACACCACTGGTCACACGTCTCCATTTTGAGAAACTCCCTTCCACTGCTACTCTCTGTCTCCTGTTGCCCAGCCAGTTCTTTATCCATCTAGCTAGTACACCTTGGACCCCATGCGCCTTCACTTTCTCCATCAGCCTACCATGGGGAACCTTATCAAACTCCTTACTGAAGTCCATGTATATGACATCTACAGCCCTTCCCTCATCAATCAACTTTGTCACTTCCTCAAAGAATTCTATTAAGTTGGTAAGACATGACCTTCCCTGCACAAAACCATGTTGCCTATCACTGATAAGCCCATTTTCTTCCAAATGGGAATAGATCCTATCCCTCAGTATCTTCTCCAGCAGCTTCCCTACCACTGACGTCAGACTCACCGGTCTATAATTACCTGGATTATCCCTGCTACCCTTCTTAAACAAGGGGACAACATTAGCAATTCTCCAGTCCTCCGGAACCTCACCCGTGTTTAAGGATGTTGCAAAGATATCTGTTAAGGCCCCAGCTATTTCCTCTCTCGCTTCCCACAGTAACCTGGGATAGATCCCATCCGGACCTGGGGACTTGTCCACCTTAATGCCTTTTAGAATACCCAACACTTCCTCCCTCCTTATGCCGACTTGACCTAGAGTAATCAAACATCTGTCCCTAACCTCAACATCCGTCATGTCCCTCTCCTCGGTGAATACCGATACAAAGTACTCGTTTAGAATCTCACCCATTTTCTCTGACTCCACGCATAACTTTCCTCCTTTGTCCTTGAGTGGGCCAATCCTTTCTCTAGTTACCCTCTTGCTCCTTATATATGAATAAAAGGCTTTGGGATCTTCCTTAACCCTGTTTGCTAAAGATATTTCATGACCCCTTTTAGCCCTCTTAATTCCTCGTTTCAGATTGCGCTTACAACCCCTATATTCTTTCAAAGCTTCGTCTTTCTTCAGCCGCCTCGACCTTATGTATGCTTCATTTTTCCTCTTAGCTAGTCTCACAATTTCACCTGTCATCCATGGTTCCCTAATCTTGCCATTTCTACCCCTCATTTTCACAGGAACATGTCTCTCCTGCACGCTAATCAACCTCTCTTTAAAAGCCTCCCACATATCAAATGTGGATTTACCTTCAAACAGCTGCTCCCAATCTACATTCCCCAGCTCCTGCCGAATTTTGGTATAGTTGGCCTTCCCCCAATTTAGCACTCTTCCTTTAGGACCACTCTCGTCTTTGTCCATGAGTATTCTAAAACTTACGGAACTGTGATAACTATTCCCAAAGTAGTCACCTACTGAAACGTCAACCACCTGGCCTGGCTCATTCCCCAACACCAGGTCCAGTATGGCCCCTTCCCGTGTTGGACTATTTACATACTGCTCTAGAAAAGGTTTCATGGTGCAAGACAAAAAGGGGGTGATAATGGGACAAGAAACAAAAAATGTGTATAGAGGAGGTGTGAATGACAGGATTCTGAATGGCCGCCATCTGATAACAAAATGAGAAAAAAAGACAACCAGAAGACTGTAATGTGCCCAGTCGAAAGATGAAGAGCTGTTCCTTGAGCTTGTGTTGAGCTTCAGTGGAACACTGTAGCAAGGACAGAAAGGTCAGAGTGAGAGCAAGGTGGAGAATTAAAATGAGATGATTGGAGGCGCGGGGTCATGCTTGCAGACTGAACGGAGATGTTCCCCAAAGCAGTTTCCCAATCTGCACTTGGTCTCCCCACTGTAGAGGGGAAATCATGAGCTGCAAATAGAGTATATAAATTGAAGGTTAAAGGCAGGTGTTGTATCTCCTGTGTTTGCATGGAAAAGGTTCCGTAAGAAAGGGAGGGGTTGTTGGGGGTGACTGAGGAGTAGACCAGGGTATTGTGGAGGGAACTGTCTCTTTGGAATGCTGAAAGGGGAGGGGAAGGGATGATGTGTTTCGTGATGACATAACGCTGGACATAGCAGAATTGGCAAAGGATGATCTGTTGAATATGGAGGCTGGTGGGGTGGAAGATGAGGACAAGAGGAACCCTATCATCATTCTGGGGTGGGGGCCAATCCTCACTTGAGTCAAGAACAATTGTGTTTGAATAGTAAATAAAAATTGACTGAAAGACACCATGCCAATGGTGCTTGCAAGTGAGCTTCCGTGCATTTAAGATTAGAAACAGGAGCAAGAGTAGGCCATTTGGCCCCTTGAGCCTGCCCCACCATTCAATTAGATCATGGCTGATCTGATTGTGGCCTTAACTCACTTTCCTGCCTGCTCTCAAACCCTTTACTCTCTTGTAGATCAAAAATCGTTCTAGCGCAGCCTTGAATATATTGTTATGACTGAGGTGGGAGGAATGCACTGTCTTTTCTAGTCTCACTTCTCTGTAGGTCACAATATATATTTTAAAAATGTTTACCCAGTTACCGATTCGGTCAATCTTATACTCTACTCTTTATCCCAGAATAAAATACACCAACTAGGTTTCTTTAACATTATATCAAATAAGGCGTATCCAGTAACAAAGCAAAGCATTAACACATAGATTGAAATATGAAAGTTCCCTTTTTAAATTCCCCCCACATATACACACACAAAAATACAGAAATTCGCTCTGCAGAGGTAGGTTACAAAAAAAGAATACTTTGGCCAAATACTTGCTAATTCTTGAACAAAAAAAAACATGGAAGGAAGTCAGCTGTCCCTTTTGGTCTGGCGTCCGGGTATATGGTGATGGGTCACTGGGATATGTTCTAAAGCAATTCTTTTCAGGCGGTGTTGAGAATTAATCTGACAGTTTTTTCCCAGCTCTTCAGGAGAGATGGAGCACCAGGGATTTTAGCTTTCTCACACTGGATCTTTGCAGGGTTTCTTCAAAGAGGTAGAGAAAGGGGTGAGCTGGGTGTTTTTTCCTTGGCAATTTGATCTCCAACTATCTTCAAAACAGTTTGCATCCCAAAATGTCAACCTCCTGACCTCCATAAACCTTGACATGTGGCTTCTCTGTAAACATCTTCCCCAGGTCACCAAGGTTTCTGTTGTTTAAGCCCAGCAAAGGCTGTTTTCCAACATAAATTACAATGTCATTTCACTGAACTGTCAACAACAAAGTCCAGCATTTATGAAATCTTCAGCCTTCCAATGAATCCGTCTCCACAATTTAAATGAGTCCACAAAAAAAACTTAGGAAAAATATAGAAGCATCTCCATCACATCCAATGACCCTGCCTCCGCTGCTCTCTGGAGTAGAGAATGTGAAAAGATTAACAACCCTCAAGAGAGGAAATTCCTCCTCTTCTCGGCCTTAAATGGGAGGCCCCTTATTTTGAAACCTTACCTCCTAGTTCTAGGTTCGCCTAGGAGGGGAAACATCTCAGTATCTTAGTCAAGCCTCCTCAGAATCTTATGTGCTGCAATAAGATCACCACTCATTCTTCTAAACGCCAATGAGTATAGGCCCAAACAGCGCAAACTTTCCTCGTAAGACAACCCCTTCTTCTCAGGAATCAGCCAGGTGAACCTTCTCTGAACTGCCTCTGATGCAAGTATATCCCTCCAATTTGTTCATAAAATGAGAAGCAAAGTATGATAATGCTTTTACATTATTGTGGCTGCTTTAATTCCTTGGTCACTGAATGGTGGGAGATGTTTATTCAGTAAATATCCACTTCTGAAACACATTCACTTGTATTTTCTATTAAATTAGTGCAAGTGGCTAAACCAGTTTCACTGTAGTCACTGTTTTTTCTCGGTGACCTTGTCCTATCAACACCTCTTTTGTTATCTCTTGCCCCACCCCCGTTTTACTTGCTTATAACCTTTTACATTTCTAATATTTGCCAGTTCCGATGAAGGGTCACTGACCTGAAACATTAACACTGCTACTCTCTACACAGATGCTGCCAGACCGGCTGAGCATTTCCAGCATTTGTTTTTATTATCACTGTAGTCACATCTGTGGTTAGTCAGTGGCTTCCATTGGACAAACTCTGTACTAACCATTTCAATAACCTTGAGACATCCCTAGTTGCTAGGGATAATGATTATACAGAGATGCCCCATTATCCCAGTGTCATACCTCCCCTGACCCTGTTTTCGATTACCCCTCAATACTGTGTTATATGGAGTGCACTGTATAGAGCTGCCTTTGTGTTCTATTTCAGTATCAGGGACGAGGACTGATGACTTCATGTCATTTAAAGGGTGTTGTAAACATTGCATCGGTGCCTAGGCTGCCTCTGACCAGCAATTCTAAATTGCGAAACACTAGGATGGGACAAGGATACAGCAATATTACAGGTGCAATGCATTACGTTTAAGACTGTGCAGCAATTCAGTCGAAAGTATAGTACCTGTTTAAACAGTTTGAAAGGCAGAAACTAAGTAAAGTTTAACTTTTTAATTTAAGGGTTTGGACAGGGATGGAGCATTTATTTATTTAGAGATACAGCACTGAAACAGGCCCTTCGGCCCACCGAGTCTGTGCCGACCAACAACCACCCATTTATACTAACCCTACAGTAATTCCATATTCCCTACCACCTACCTACACTAGGGGCAATTTACAACGGCCAATTTACCTATCACCTGCAAATCTTTGGTTGTGGGAGGAAACCGGAGCACCCGGCGAAAACCCACACGGTCACAGGGAGAACTTGCAAACTCCACACAGGCAGTACCCAGAATTGAACCCGGGTCCCTGGAGCTGTGAGGCTGCGGTGCTAACCACTGCGCCACCCCTCACTGAGCAGGCATGCTGGAAATAATGCACTTAGTCATGCAAAAGTTCAACTCCCTTAACACATGACACAAAGTCACTGTTTTATGCACCAATTAGTTGCTTAGCAAAAGAGAACCTTACCTTCAGCTAGGGTTATAGCCTCCATAACCTTAACAGGAAGAGAAGATCCAAAACTCCTGATTTCATAGTTGAGGGTCTCACCAACAGTTTGATACTGTGCTCCTCTGGTTGGGGTTGGACTTAGGAAAAAAAAAATTCCAGTTAAAACCCACAACAGTTATAATATTTAAAATCACAAAACCAGTGTCATCGTACTTAGTGAAAAATACATTCTGACTGTTGAGTGATTTGGCAAATAAGTTTTTTCTTTCATGGGATATGGGCATCACTGGCAAGGCCAGCATTTGTTGCCCATCCCTAATTGCCCTTGAACTGAGTGGCTTGCTAGGCCATTTGAGGGGGTAGTTAAGAGTCAACCACATTGTTGTGGGTCTGGAGTCACACGTACCAGACTAAAGGCCTGCTACCCGACCCGGACTAGACGACATGCGTTGGGTTCAGGTCGAGTCGGGCCCCTCTTCCAGGCCTAGCTTTTGGATTCAGGTCGGGTCGGGTTGGGCTGGACACACATGTTAAGTGCTCTGCTGTTAAGTATTGAAATTTAAAAAAAACTGAGCTGAGCTGGGAGCCCAGAAAGAAACGGAGCTTGCGCAGTGAGCGAGTGACGTCACTCTGATGTCATTACGCATGCGCTGCAGCTTCCTGCAGGTTCGGTGTCAGGAAGGTAAGTAAAGGGATGGTCGGGTCGAGTCGGGGTTGGGTCAGGTCAGGCTCAGGGCAAATTCGGAGGGAATCGGGCCAAATTGGGCTCGGGTTTGCTGTGGTTCGGGTCGGGTTCCTTTTCCCGACCTGAACAGGCCTTTAGGTCAGACCAGGTAAGGATGGTAGATTTCCTTCCCTTAAGGACATTAGTGACACAGGTGTTTTTTTTTTTTAAAACGACAATCGACGATAGTTTCATTGCACCATTACTGAGACTAGCTTTCAATTCCAGATTTCTATTAATTGAATTTAAGTTCCAACAGCTGTCACGGTGGGATTTAAACCTGTGCCCCTGGGACATTAGCCTGGGCCTCTGGATTACTAGTCCAGTAACATTACCACTACAACACTGTCAGAGGAAATAGCAAAGGTTCGACTCTCTGGTGATCTAAACAGAACCTTTCCTTTCAATATTCATAGGGCCAGACAAACTTGTAGCCCCAGAAAGTCTAGTTTCTTCATTGGAAGCATTTAAGATTTATCATAATGACCAGCATTTGTGTAATTTATGCTTCATAGGGAACGGTGAGAGAGATCATGAACTATGGAGTGAGGAAGGAAGCTGTGCCTTGTAGATGGTAGGCAGGCTTTGGGAAGTCAGGAGGTGGGTTACCTGCCACCAACTAGTACTTGTAACCTCCGAAGACTGAGCTCATGTTTACTTTCCAGTTTTCCGGTACCAAACAAGCAACAAAACATAAAATAAAAGCAAAATACTGCGGATGCTGGAAATCTGAAATAAAAACAAGAAATACTGGAACCACTCAGCAGGTCTGGCAGCATCTGTGGAAAGAGAAGCAGAGTTAACGTTTCAGGTCAGTGACCCTTCTTCGGAACTGACAAATATTAGAAATGTCAAAGGTTATAAGCAAGTGAGGTGGGGGTGGGGCAAGAGATAACAAAGGAGGAGGTGCAGATTGGACCAGGCCACATAGCTGACCAAAAGGTCACGGAGCAAAGGCAAACAATATGTTAATGGTGTGTTGAAAGACAAAGCATTAGTACAGAATAGGTGTTAATGGACTGAATATTGAAAAGCAGCAAGTGCAAACATGAAAAAAAACAGTGGGTAAACAAACTGAACAAACTAAAATGAAATGAAATAAATGCAAAAAAAAAAAGGTTGTAAAAAAGAAAAAACGACTAAAAATGAAAGTAAAATGGGGGGCTGTCATGCTCTGAAATTACTGAACTCAATGTTCAGTCCGGCAGGCTGTAGTGTGCCTAATCGGTAGATGAGATGCTGTTCCTCGAGCTTGCGTTGATGTTCACCGGAACACTGCAGCAATCCCAGGACAGAGATGTGAGCATGAGAGCAGGGGGGAGTGTTGAAATGGCAAGCAACCGGAAGCTCAGGGTCCTGCTTGCGGACCGAGCGGAGGTGTTCCGCAAAACGGTCACCCAGTGTGCGCTTGGTCTCCCCAATGTAGAGGAGACCACATTGTGAGCAGCGAATACAGTATACTACATTGAAAGAACATTGAACATAGAACAGTACAGTACAGGCCCTTCGGCACACGATGTTGTGCCGAACCTTTAACCGACTCTAGGATCAAATTACCTACATACCCTTCATACTACTATCATCCATGTACCTATCCAAGAGTCGCTTAAATGTCCCTAATGTATCTGCTTCTACCACCACCGCTGGCAGTGCATTCCACGCACCCACCACTCTCTGTGTAAAGAACCTACCTCTGACATCTCCCCGAAACCTTCCTCCAATCACCTTAAAATTATGCCCCCTGGTGATAGCCCTTTCCACCCTGGGAAAAAGTCTCTGGCTATCCACTCTATCTAGGCCTCTCATCATCTTGTACCCCTCTATCAAGTCACCTCTCATCCTTCTTCGCTCCAATGAGAAAAGCCCTTGCTCCCTCAACCTTTCTTCGTAAGACATGCCCTCCAGTCCAGGCAGCATCCTGGTAAATCTCTGCACCCTCTCCAAAGCTTCCACATCCTTCCTATAATGAGGCGACCAGAACTGAACACAATATTCCAAGTGTGGTCTAACCAGGGCTTTATAGAGCTGCAGCATATCCTCGCAGCTCTTAAACTCAATCCCCCTGTTAATGAAAGTCAACACACCATACGCTTTCTTAACAACCCTATCAACTTGGGTGGCAACTTTGAGCGATCTATGGACATGGACCGCAAGATCCCTCTGTTCCTCCACACTACCAAGAATCCTGTCTTTAAGCCTGTATTCCGCATTCAAATTCGACCTTCCAAAATGAATCACTTCACACTTTTCCAGGTTGAACTCCATCTGCCACTTCTCAGCCCAGCTCTGCATCCTGTCAATGTCCCGTTGCAACCTACAACAGCCCTCCACACTATCCACAACTCCAGCAACCTTCGTGTCATCGGCAAACTTGCTAACCCAGCCTTCCACTTCCTCATCCAAGTCATTTATAAAAATCACAAAGAGCAGAGGTCCCAGAACAGATCCCTGCGGAACACCACTGGTCACCGAGCTCCAGGCTGAA
Source organism: Heterodontus francisci (assembly GCF_036365525.1). Classification (NCBI taxonomy): domain Eukaryota; kingdom Metazoa; phylum Chordata; class Chondrichthyes; order Heterodontiformes; family Heterodontidae; genus Heterodontus; species Heterodontus francisci. Next base: position 1,182,778 of record NC_090383.1, read on the forward strand.
TATTTTCCATCTACTACCACCTTCTGACTTCTATGGGCCAGCCAATTCTGTATCCAGACAGCCAACTTTCCCTGTATCCCATGCCTCCTTACTTTCTGAATGAGCCTACCATGGGGAACCTTATCAAACGCCTTGCTAAAATCCATATACACCACATCCACCGCTCTTCCTTCATCAACATGTTTTGTCACATCTTCAAAGAATTCAATAAGGCTTGTGAGGCATGACCTGCCCCTCACAAAGCCATGCTGACTGTCTCTAATCAAACTATGCTTTTCCAAATAATCATAAATCCTGTCTCTCAGAATCCTCTCCAATAATTTGCCCACTACCGACGTAAGACTGACTGGTCAAAAATTCCCAGGGTTATCCCTATCCCCTTTCTTGAACAAGGGAATAACATTTGCCACCCTCCAATCATCTGGTACTACTCCAGTGGACAGTGAGGACGCAAAGATCATCGCCAAAGGCGCGGCAATCTCTTCCCTCGCTTCCCGTAATATCCTTGGGTATATCCCGTCTGGCCCCGGGGACTTATCTGTCCTCATGTCTTTCAAAATTTCCAGCACATCCTCCCTCCTCCATCCTCCCAAGTAAATCGCTGCTTCACCTGAAAGGAGCATTTGGGGCCTGGGATAGTGAGGAGAGAGGAGGTAAATGGGCAGGTATTACACCTCCTGCGATTGCAGGGGAAGGTGCCATGGGATGCAACAAAACATGTTGCAAGTCACTGGCCGAATGACTTTTATCCTTTCTCTTTCACCATCATCCCTCTATGTTCTTATAAATTCTTTTAAATATTCAGATCCAACTGAGATTTATAATCCCACACACCACCTCGCTACAAACTGGTTTTCAGTTCAGATAGCTCAGTTCAATGAAATACACATGGATGAATGAAGACATCTGCAAAACTCCACAGAAGGTACAGGATGGTAAAAGACCACAGTCCATTCTAGGAGCTGCATGATACAATGATAATGGGATAGCTGGCTAATCACACCAAACAACCTCCATCATGTCATTTATTTAATTAGAGATATAGCACTGAAACAGGCCCTTCGGCCCACTGAATTTGTGCCGACCATCAACCACCCATTTATACTAATCCTACATTAATCCCATATTCCTACCACATCCGCACCTTTCCTCAATTCCCCTACCACCTACCTACACTAGGGGCAATTTATAATGGCCAATTTACCTATCAAACTGCAAGTCTTTGGCTGTGGGAGGAAACTGGAGCACCCGGCAAAAACCCACGCAGACACAGGGAGAACTTGCAAACTCCGCACAAGCAGTACCCAGAATCGAACCCTGGTCGCTGGAGCTGTGAGGCTGCTGTGCTAACCACTGCACCACTGTGCTACCCCAAATTACTGTCACGTCTCAAATTACTCATATACTGCATCCCAACATGTTATTTTATGAAATAAACCTATCTAATTTGCTTTCGAGTCAATACTACCTGGTGCAGTGATAGCTTCAATTTATTGTCAGTCATGACCTGCAGATCTCCACCATTTTCCATGTACATAACTTGCTTTCCATTTAAGTACAAGTCCCTTCCTGGATTTTTGGCCTGCTTGTGACACATTCTGCATTTCCCACATTGAATTCCAAATGTCGGACCTGTCTGCCCAAATCCTCCTCTAGCTCAAACTACACCGCAGTACCGAGGGAGCATGGTACTGTCAAAGGTCATATCTTTCAGATGAGATGTTAAACCGAGGCCCCTGGGGGGACATAAAACACTCCCATGGTCACTATTTTGAAGAGTTAGGGAGTTTCCTCCTGTGTCCTGAACAACATTCATCCCTGAAACCACACTGTTAAAACATATTATCTGGTCATTATTTCATGGTTGCTTGTGGGATCTTGCTGTACACGATGTAGCTGCCACGTTTCCGACAACAGTGACCACACTTTAGAAAGTACTTCATTAACTAAGGATGTGAAAGGTGTTAGATAAATGCAACTTCTCTATTTCCAGCCGCATTGTCTCCACTGGAACCTATAAAAGGTTTTCCTCCCTATAGCAACACTCACCGGCCACATAGGCTCGGCCGCCAGGCCGGGGATAGAACCCCCGCTCCACCCGCCGACACACTCCGCCGCCCCTGCACTGCGAGGCCGCCGCCGCCACTCCGGCACAGTGGGGACCCGAGGCGGCCTGTGAGAGGCCGCTTGGCTCCTGCAGGAGTCCGCGGGGAAAACATAACTAAACTAGCGCCACCCAACTCCCAGGCCTCGGCCTTTCAAACTCCCACAAACACCATGACGCCAGTGCGCCTGCGTGAAGTACCAGCCTCACTATTATCTGATTGGTCACATTTAAAGTAAGCATCTTATAAACCTATTCCTAATTGGTCTGAATTGTGTGGCTCGATGTCACGTCATTCCTGATTGGCCAATATCGGACAACAAAGCACTGGCCAAAATGGCGACTTTACCGAGGGGTATAAGGAACCCGCCCCCAGCTCTAGGCCCCGCCCCTCCAGCCTAAACTCCGCCCCTCCAGCCTGAACTCCGCCCCAACTCTAGAACCCGCCCCATGCCCCACAAGCTCCGCCCTCCTGGCTCCACACTTCCCACTCCGGTTGCTGGAAGAACACTCCATCTGCTGCCGATGCCACATTGCACCTGAGCGCTTATGCTATCTCTGCCCATTTCTCCAAGGATTCCGCTCCCCTGACCGCCCACCACCGGTGTTGAAAAGGCACGGAATGTTACTGGTCCCATTTCTCACACTTAACTCTCCCCCCTGCTTAATTTATGTGAGCAGTAAATGCTGGCCTTCCCAAGAATGAATAAAAAATTGGCAGGGAAATGTAGATGGTGATAAAGAAAGCACTTAGGAGGATTGGCTTTGTAAATGAAGGCATTGAACACAAAAACAAGGCAATAATGCTGAGCTTTTACCAATGGCTGGTTGGACCTCAGCTGTAGTATGTGGAATTCTGCCATCACACTTTAAGGAGGATATCAAGGTCTTGGACAAGGTACAGAAAAGGGATACCAGTGATTTAAAATAGGTGGCAAAAGAACTCACAGGAAAATGAGAAATTATGTCTGACAGCGGGTTAAGATGATCTGGAATGTCGTACCTGAAAAGGTGGTAGAATTAGTTTGCTTAAAAAGTTTAAAAGGCAATTGGCAGTGTCTTCTTCTTTGGCCTCCTTGTCTCGGGAGACAATGGGTAAGCGCCTGCAGGTGGTCAGTGGTTTGTGGAGCAGCACCTGGAGTGGCTATAAAGGCCACTTCTAGAGTGACAGATTCTTCCACACATGCTGCAGATAAAATTGGTTGTCGAGGCTGTTATGCAGTTGGCTCCCCCCTTGCGCAATGGTCTTTTTTCATGCCAACTGCTAAGTCTCTTCGACTCGCCACACTTTAGCCCCGCCTTTATGGCTGCCCGCCAACTGACTCCCACAACTTGTGGTCAATGTCACAGGACTTCATGTCGCGTTTGCAGACGTCTTTAAAGCGGAGACATGGACAGCCAGTGGGTCTGATACGAGTGGCGAGCTCGCTGTACAATGTGTCCTTGGGGATCCTGCCATCTTCCATGCAGCTCACATGGCCAAGGCATCTCAAGCGCCGCTGACTCAGTAGGGTGTATAAGCTGGGGATGTTGGCTGTCTCGAGGACTTCTGTGTTGGAGATACGGTCCTGCCACCTGATGCCAAGGATTCTCCGGAGGCAGCGAAGATGCAATGAATTGAGACGTCGCTCTTGGCTGACGTACGTTGTCCAGGCCTCGCTGCCATAGAGCAAGGTACTGAGGACACAGGCTTGATACACGCGGACTTTTGTGTTCCGTGTCAGTGCGCCATTTTCCCACACTCTCTTGGCCAGTCTGGACATAGCAGTGGAAGCCTTTCCCATGCGCTTGTTGATTTCTGCATCGAGAGAGGTTGCTGGTGATAGTTGAGCCTAGGTAGGTGAACTCCTGAACCACTTCCAGAGCGTGGTCGCCGATATTGATGGATGGAGCATTTCTGACGTCCTGTCCCATGATGTTCGTTTTCTTGAGGCTGATGGCTAGGCCAAATTCGGTGCAGGCAGCCACAAACCTGTCAATGAGATTCTGTGGACACTCTTCAGTGTGAGATGTTAAAGCAGCATCGTCAGCAAAGAGAAGTTCCCTGATGAGGACTTTCCATACTCTGGTCTTCGCTCTTAGACGGGCAAGGTTGAACAACCTGCCACCTGATCTTGCGTGGAGGAAAATTCCTTCTTCTGAAGACTTGAACGCATGTGAGAGCAGCAGGGAGAAGAAAATCTCAAACAGTGTGGGTGCGAGAACACAGCCCTGTTTGTAAATGAAGGCATTGAATACAGAAACAAGGCAATAATGCTGAGCTTTTACCAATGGCTGGTTGGACCTCAGTTGTAGTATGTGGAATTCTGCCATCACACTTTAAGGAGGATATCAAGGTCTTGGACAGGGTACAGAAAAGGGATACCAGTGATTTAAAATAGGTGGCAAAAGAACTCACAGGAAAATGAGAAATTGTGTCTTACATAGGGTTAAGATGATCTGGAATGTCGTACCTGAAAAGGTGGTAGAATTAGTTTGCATAAAAAATTTAAAAGGCAATTGGCAGTGTACTTGAGAACAAATATGCAGGATTATGGGGAAAAAGCTGGGGTGTAAAACCAAATTGGACAGTTCTTTCAAACAGCCAGCACAGACATGATTGGCCAAATGGCCTCCTTCAGTACTGTAAGATTCTATAATTTATTTTATTTATTTAGAGATACAGCACTGAAACAGGCCCTTCGGCCCACCGAGTCTGTGCCAACCAACAACCACCCATTTATACTAACCCTACAGTAATCCCATATTTCCTATCACCTCCCTGCACTAGGGGCAATTTACAACGGCCAATTTACCTATCATCTGCAAGTCTTTTGGCTGTGGGAGGAAACCGGAGCACCCGGGGAAAACCCACGCAGACATAGGGAGAACTTGCAAACACCGCACAGGCAGTACCCAGAATCGAACCCAGGTCTCTGGAGCTGTGAGGCTGCGGAGCTAACCACTGCGCCGCCCATTCTAACCCTGGAAGTGAGTTCTATAGCGTCAACTCTGCATGAAAGGTGCCCTCAGTTCTAAATCTCTTTGAAGTGCAGCAACTATTGTAATGTAGGGAAGCGCAGCAGCGAATTTGTGCACAGCAATGTCCCACAAACTGCAGGTTAGAAAAATGATTAGGTAATCTGTGCAGCATACAGGTGGGCAGCCGCTGGAGCTTAACATGTGCCTGTGATTGGAAGTTCAGTTGAAGAATGTCTCAGTGGTTCATGAAGGCATCTGGAAACTGTTTGTTTATTCATCATTGTTTAAACCAAGACCTGCAAGCTGCCCATGAGCTCAGTCATGAGTCCATCACTGGGGGTGATCCAGTGCTCCTCACCAAACTGGTATGCGTCGAGAGAAGGCAGTGGTGAGAAACTCCTGGCTTGAATTGTCTCAGTTTCACTTACCTCAGGGTCTTGGGTAAAATTCTGTGATCAACATGCTCTGTCTGTGGGTGGGGGCAAGGAGGGGAGAAAATTGATAGGAACAGGATAGCTAAAATACTCGAATTAAAATAGGTTATAAATTGATCATATTTTTATTTTGCTGTAAAAATGATACCATCGATCTCACAGGGTCAAGCATCTCTGTAGAAGCAATTTAAAATCCATATATGCATTTATAAACACCCAGGATTGATTCAATTAAACATCTCTTCAGTCACTTATCAACATTTTACTACACTTCTGAATTTCACCAAATACAGACTATATGTGCTAAGTTTTACCAACAAGTCCAAGTCTTTCACTGTCACGACGAATTTGGTATCCCATGTTTCATGTGGGGACAGTTGCTTACCAAATGTGAGGCTCCCCATTCCTTTAAGGCGGCTCCCAAAATTATATAAAAGTTTTAAAAACTGTGTGGAAGAGAAACTTTGGCCATTGAAAAGTTTGCTTTCTGGTTCTCCCAGGGTTGCTGTACACTGTTCCTCATGCACAGCTCAGGCTGAAGACTTGTTGAGGCATACAACAAGGCCATGGAGCAGCTGGTCCTGTGAGATATACGGATGGTGACCCAGAGTTGAACTGGGCCTCCTAACTCATGCTGGCACATACCCGATAACTTTCTTCAACCACCTCTGCTACAGCGGAGATCCTGAATGCTCACTGTGCAGAGCTGCAGGCTTAAAAAATCTACTTACCAATTGGTGCTGCAGTCAATCAAGGCCAAGACAGCAGAGAAACACCTTGGGCTCTGATGTGTGTTTTGTTAAAGGGAGGGGTAAAATTTAGGCACATTTAAGCTTTCAACACAAGTCTTTGACTGTCTTGTAAAAACGTCTGTTTCTCCACAAGTTTTCGAAATAATCCCTCAGAATTTGCAAGGAGTTGCTGGTGTGTGCCACACTCGACTATCCTACCCTGGTCAAGGACAGCAACAGTATTGGCATTCTGAATGGTTGACAGGCGATGGGCAATGATCAGCACTGTCCTTCCTTCCATCAATCGGTCCAAAGCTTCCTGCACCAAGTACTCGTTCTCTGAATCCAATGCACTGAGGCAAGGAGGAAATTAATAGCAAGATGCACCAGTGAAAAAAACACACACAAACATATACACACAATTATTTGCCAAGTAGGATCCTAATGAGATTTAAAACCAGTCACTCAAGCATTCAGGAGTTTAAGACTAAGTAAATTTAACTTTAGAATCCTCTGCTGTCAAGTTACTGAAGTCCGATAGTTACAAAAATGCATTCTTTCAGGCAGCGTGAATGACAATACATGAAACCTCATTTAACTGCTCGTTTTATTCCACAGACATGAAATTTAAATAATCCACAGCATTAATTTAAATAACGCATGGCAACTCTAAACTATTCCATTTCTAAACAAATCAGGTTGATAACAATAACTAAGTTTGGGATCAGCCTGAATCCACGCAGGATTCTCTGATTATTGTTCCACGATGGGAGTGAAGTCTCTGAACTTCAGGAATCGTCTATAATCAGCCCCAAATTTAAATTGTATTTAACTCTGAAAAAATGCATGGGAATTTCAGTGCAATTTGAAAGTGGAATTATCAAGTGTCATACATCACTCATTGATTAAAAAACACATATGTGCACCATAGGAGTTAACATTCATGACGCCAGTCAAAAATACTGCAAACAAATCACAACATAATTTGCCACATGGAGATATTAATGGCGAGTATCCTTTAGTATATTATTGGAAAATAACATGGAGATTGCAACTTTAACTGGAGTGACTTTATTTCCTCACCATTACCCGTGCCGGGCGACTGGTCCAGTATGAAGTTGTATTTATGCCAGAATTTTCTGCTGTTGACAGCAGCGCAGCCAACCTGTTTGTTGCCATTACACACTGCACCCCTTAGCCACCAAACCCACCCCATTTCCTGGCCGCTCACTCAGGTCCAACCTAAAGCCTCACAAGAAGCCTGTTGTTTGATGTGGAGCCGAGCTTTGAAACCAGAGTCTAGTTCATTACTAAATCAATTTGCTTCTGTCCTCTGAACTGCAGCCCTTCTCTGCCTCTAACACAAGCCTACCATCACTGAAACCCTCAACTATGCCTTCATAAAATCATAGAAATTTTACAGCACAGAAAGTGGCTACTTGGCCCATCGTGTCTGTGCTGGCTGAAAAACCATCCACCCATTCTAAACCCATCTTCCAGCATTTGGTCCATAGCCCTGCAGATTATGGCACTTGAGGATTATATCCAGACTCCTTTTGGATGAGTTGAGGGTATCTGCCTCAACTACCCTTTCAGGCAGTGAGTTCTAAACCCCCACCACTCTCTGGGTGAAAAAAACAACTTTTCCTCATCGCCCCTCTAATTTTTCAACCAATCACTTTAAATCTACGCGCCCTAATCACTGACCTCTCTGCTAAGGTGAACAGACCCTTCACCTCCACTCTATCCAGGCCCCTCAAAATTTTGTACATTTCAATCAGATCTCCCCTCAGCCTTCTCTGTTCCGAGAACCATCCCAACCTGTCCAATCTTTCCTGTCCCGACATTACCCTCAGGCTCAATATTTCCAAAGACCTTCTCAGCAGCCTCTTAAGCTCCAACTTCAATCAGGAACAGCAGATTCAAGACTGCACTATTCACATCTTTTCCTGTCCTCACTGATCTCCAATGGTTCTCAGTACAACCTCACCAGCTCCAGCTTTGCACCACTCTCCCTCTGCAAACCCCTGAACCTCTGCATCCTTGCTTGGACTCTGCTTTTCTCTCTCTTCCCTCCAGTCTCATCACCAGCAGATACTTAAGCTATCCAACACCACACTCAGACACTTGCTCCCAAACCCCTCCTCCTTTCTCCACTTCTCTCTACCTTCTAAAGCCTCCATTAAACTGAGCTTTCCAACCTTGCCTTCAGCCACATCCTATAACACCTTCTTCAAACTTGTCCTTGATCTCCAATTATGAAGTGCCTTTAGAACACTAAAGACAATTCAAAAGCATTATTTCAATTAATTTCCTTTCTCATAGGATTTGCTAATTGTGTTGTAGTAAATGTTTCCCAACAAATTGAAAGAAATTTTGTCAACATTAAATTCTTGCAATCTCTCACCTGGTGGCTTCATCCAGCAGTAGAATTTTAGGATTCTAAAAAGGAACAGAAAGAAATGTAACTATTGATTAACTCACTCAATACTCTACACAATAATTAGGCGTCTGCTATCAGAAGAGAACCTTACTAACAGCAAACAGATCTTAATTTCTCACATGCAAAGTTGGAAATTAAGGTAGACACACCTGAAGTTACAAAAGAGTTATTGTATTGAAGAGATTCATGATACTTCAGAAGTTTGAAGACTGACATTCAGAGGTTTGTAAAATGTCTGCAATGCAAGATTAGCCTCAAAGCCAGTCTCAATTTCCCAATTTTATAGTGTTAATTGGATTATATTTCTATACCTTCAGCTGATCTACTGAAGGTGGGGGCTGCAGAAGTGTGGGGGCAGGGCAGGAAGGCCTGCTGTGTGGACCTCAGTTGCTCTTAGAATAAGAAAAAGGTTAAAAACCAGAACGAGAGCCTCACCTTGAGCAGAGCTCGAGCAATAGCGACCCTCTGCTTCTGACCACCTAGCAAGGAGACAGGACAAAGTTAGCCAGAGGGCAGATATCCTTCCAATTCAGTCTCAGCAAGCAGCTGGTGAAATATCCCAGCCTGGTTAGCTCACCTGATAGTAAGATGCCTTTCTCCCCGACAATGGTTTGGAAGCCCTTGGGGAAGCTGCAGATGAATCCATAAGCGTTGGCGATCTTGGCAGCCTTTTCAATGGCTTCCATTGTCAGTAAGGAGGGCTGGGCTGTGCCATATGCAATATTCTCTGCAATTGAACTGGAGAACAGAACTGGCTCCTGGGGACCAAAAACATCCATAAAAATAAAGGCCAGCGATTCAGAACAAGAATGCGTTCTACCCAATTCTTGCTCCCTTGCTTTTCCCAGACTCCCTTTATCCAGGTTTTACCTGATTCACTGCACCCATGTTTTTCCGCAACCAGTGTGGATTGAGGTTCCGCACATCGTGGCCATCGACAGCGACACTGCCTGAAACAGAAACATTGTACTCTCTAACTCCTTACCGCTTTATGTCGTGGATTCCCATTCACCAGTGCATTATTTGCAGTGCACTGCAGGGACAGACAACAGTGTCAGCACAACTCAAATCTTCCATCAGGATCTCTCCAGGAAACATGGCAGGACCATTAGCTACTTAAAATCCTGCATTCTATTCTAACTTACCCGAAATAGGATCATACAGCCTGAGCAACAGCGACACTAGTGTTGATTTTCCTGAGCCACTGGGTCCGACTACAGCCATCACGGAGCCTGCTGCGATGGACAGGTTAAGCCCGCTGAATACTGGAGCCTGCTGTCGGGTTGGATAGGCAAACTGGACATTGCGGAATTCGATGGATCCCTTAAACTGATCAGGCCGCAAAACAACACCCTCTAAAACCAAAATAGAAGCTGGCATTTTAGGAACTGCAACCACAGGTACAATTTAGACAGATTATACAAACCTGAAATTTTACATTTCATGTTGGTCAGCTGAACATTCTCCTCTCAGCAACACACAGAGAGCCATCAGGGTGGGTGCAGTGGGCAGTGAGGACTTGCAGAGCCACACAGTTCTTCGGAAGTACTCAGACTTTTATCTCACCCTCCAAAAAGCTGAAGGGAGCTTGCCTGAGTAAGGAGTTACAGGCGTCTCCACCCCAAGATGGGGATGCTGCACGCTTGCACCGTGTCCCAACCAGCTTGTCCCACAACAGAACTAATCGAGACGTCAGTAAAGCCCCCGGGTAAACGAAGCCAATGCTGAAAGATACTAGGTGTCTCCCCCTGCTTTCTTGAGAATAAGCTGCGAGCTGCTGTTGACATATGCTGGGATTTTTGGCTTTAATCAATGTAAAATTTAAACAAAAACTTTTAACCTTGCCCCTAGGTTCTTGCTGTATGCTGGACTTCTATTGCCAAGCACAGGCAATAGCCTCAATAGACACACATCCATCACCAAAGCTGCAAGTCCCAGTATTGTGTTGTTTTTTTTTTTTTAAAAAGAGTCAGAGTTATACAGCACAGTAACAGGCCCTTCGGCCCATCATGTCTGTGTCGGCCATCAAGCACCTAACTATTCTAATCCCATTTTCCAGCACTTGGTCCATAGCCTTGTATGCTATGGCGTTTCAAGTGCTCATCTAAATACTTCTTCAATGTTGTGAGGGTTCCTGCCTCTCCCACACCTTCAGGTAGTACGTTCCAGATTTCAACCACCCTCTGGGTGAAAAACTTTTTCTTCAAATGCCCTCTAAACCTCCTGCCCCTTACCTTAAATCTATGCCCCCTGGTTATTGACCCCTCCGCTACAGGAAAAAGTTTCTTCCTATCTAACCTATCAATGCCCCTCATAATTTTGTATACCTCAATTTTTTTCAAATGATCTTAATGTCTGGGTGCCAACAGGACAGAATCTGCTCCAACACCCGGGTCTCCTGCTGTTAAATCTATTCTAATCAATTGGTCCCCACATTACACACTAACATGTTATTTCAACACTTTACACGGTTGGTGTTAGATTTCACTTGCCACCAGAGTGCTGATTTTCACAACTCAATCCTTGGCTGCACTGTTAGTAAAATATGAAGAGCAGTGGAAACTGTCATCCACAAATCTGACAATTGCTTTCAGAATCCTGCTCACTGACAAGAAGAGTCATGGATTCTAAGCACGATGTCTGTTCTAAATTCTGTGATATGTCAGCGCTGACCTCAGGGAGAGCAAGCAGTGAGTGGCTGGCAAGAGTGAGAGGCGTACGCTGGTGATCAGGGAGCATCTACATGCAGTGCACCAGCAAAAGGCTTCACAGAGCTGGTCTGGACAAAGCGTTCAATGAACAGAACAACTGACCATTCAGAGGCATCTCTGGTTTCCTCTCGTATAGTTCCCATAACCGTCCTCCTGCTCCGAGACCCTTCATTAATGCAGAGTAGAAAGAGCTGAGGCCTGGAAAAGAAAGACAAAATAGAACTGAACATGACAAAGTATGATTCTACTTTCAGAAATTGCTCAATAAATGACAAAATATAGTAATGGTCAACTTATGATTCAATCAAGAGAATCCATCAATGCACGAAGCAAAGTGGGTGTACCTATACCACATGGGGACTGCAGCGGTTCAAGGCCCCTCACCACCACCACCACAAGGGCAATTAGGGATGGGCAACAAATGGTGGCCTTTCCAGCGATGCTCACATCCTCAAAAGCAAATGCATTTTACAAAAAACTTCCTTAACCTTGCCTCAAAATCCAATCCTTAAAGCAACAAATTTACCTCCAATACTTATTCCTACCCAGAAGGCATACATCATAAAAGAGGTAAGTTCTCCCACTGTCATGTAGGCCTCGCCCATCAATAGGCCTCCCTTGTACAGGACAGACAGAACAATCAGGTTTCCGGTCAGTCCGCTCTGAAACAGAAAAATAAATCTCAGTATCAGTGCTCTCAATCCCATACACTGCCGGTAATTACTGGCATCTGGCTCCGTGTGATGCCACCCAGTGGTTGAACAGCTGTTCTGACTCAGGTATAAATAAAAGATCATTTGACAATGGGCTGGAGGGTGACTAATATCTGCAAGATTAAAAAATGCCCAGCAGTCAAGGGTTATATTGATACATTGGAGAGGGAGGGCATGATGGGGGGGGGGGGGGGGGGGAGGGAGGCTGTGAGGATTGTAAAGTGGCCACCTGTAGGTGCACTGGGCACCCAAGGTAACCCATTGAAATGAGGCTCTTTATCAACAACCTGGGACTATCTGTGGTGAACAATGTTTCTCCTTTGCAAGCAACGTTCCACTGGCTCACCTCAGAAAACCTTCACTTGACTCTTCAGACAGCTGTAACACAAGAGCTCAGTAAATGAGGAGGAATGCAGATCAAGTGACTGCAAGCACATTGTTGGCACAAACAATGGAATTTGTTGAAGGCAAGTTGTGGAAACTGAAGGTGGGTGACTTGGATGCTTTCAAAGTATCTGATGCGATTCCAGGACTGCCTGCTCTGCCCAGCTGAAGCCTCTGCGCACTATTTCAGTCGATATAACTTACTGTATACTGCAACAGTGACAGTACAAAAATAACCACTGAAAGCAGATACATGCTGAACATTCTTGCTCTGCGTATCAGCTAATGACCAGCAGCTAAAGAATTTGACGCACCAAACTCTGAAGCACTAGTTCAGTTGATGGATTGCTGAGTTTTGGTGGGGGGTGCGGGGTAAACAGCATTCAAACTGATCGACTGGAATAGTGAGAAATAAATAAACTTTAGTGTTGTGCTTTGAAAGAAGTATGACAGAAGCGGAGAGAAAATTAACGTACATAGGTACAGAAGCAAAAGAGTATCAGCGCTCCCACTCTTTATACATCTGTGCACTAGTTTTTAGTGATTTTTGTACCTGGACTTGCAAATCTCTTACTCCTCCACAGCTCCTGGTCTATCACGAAGAAATCCTTCAAATTATCTTTCTCACAACTAGAATGCCTATACTGAACTCCAACTGCTACTGCCACAGTTTTGCTCACTCTATATATCTATGTCCCTTTGTAACTTCCTACTCCAATGCACAAAACTTGTTCTCCGTCAGCCCTACAAGTGGAGTGTTACCCATCCTCTCATCGAGTGCTCACAATCAGTTTGAATTGATTTACTCAGAGCTAATGAATTCAGTGGAGTACCTTGCTTCAGAACACCTGGAACAGTCACAAAAAACAAACATTTATGCCTATGATATTGGGTAGTTTTGTTTTTTAATTAAATTTTGTCACAAGAGATTTTTAAAAAAATCTTCAGTCATATCACACAGCAGCCCAATCTGGCAAACTTGCTTACAAACATGTTCAGTGGGGAGGAGCCAACTCAGTCAATTCAGATCACCCCACAGCCTGAACTTTGTTGGAGAAAAGAGCAGAAGCCAGTTTAGTCCTTCCCGGTAGTTTGGTTGCAAACTATTTTCTACCGCACATGGAGCTGACTAAGTCTAACAGCTTTTGTAAATATATCTATGTTGAGTTAGTTATTATTCGGTTCTTCTTTCACTGCTGGATAGTCAAAGCTCAAGATAAAGTCTAGTTTGACGTTATTCTGTCACTTTCCAGGCCAAGATCCCATGGAACATTCTGAAAAGGGTCCTGGAAATAATACTCTCTGGGGCATTGAGAGCTAGGGTGCACCACCTGAGAGAGAGAGTACCAAGGGTAAAAGAAAGTCTCAAAGCCTTAATAACATTGTACTTACTGCCCCATAAAATCCTGCCCGGGCCACTGCTTCTTTCCTGGCAAGCTGAAGCACTTGGCTGATCATCTCAGTGTACGTCCGCAGTTCAGAGTGCTCCTTGGCAAAAGCACGGACCGTCCTTATGTTTCCAATTCGCTCTTCAGCAAGCTGTGAATGAGCAGGAAAAAGTCAGGGTCACTGCACACTTAGAACAAAAACAGAATTCTAGCCAGCTGTCACTGGGCTCCACACACACACCACACAGTCCCAGGTCTAATCCCTGCAGTCAGCCAACATCAAAGTTGTGCGAAAGAGTTCCTCAGCTGACCCAAGAATTGACAGTCCTGGGGCAGAGGAAAAGCCTAGAGTCCTGTGTCTAATATTTACCCAACAGCCTCAATGGCAAGTATGCAAGGGTTGGCACTGAATCAGGACATACCCAACAAGTGACTTGCCAGCCAGGGGATATAAAAGTAAACCGGAACCATAAACCTCCTCAGGAAAGGATTGGGGAAATGGAGACGAGAAACAGAAAGTTAGCAAGGTAAGACAGCAGCTCTATTCAACTACTGGTATACAGCAGATATACTTTGGATACAAGATGACTAACAAAGGCGCCTCAAAGGAAAAAAAAAGGATAACTTGTTCTTTTGAGGTGCTTCTAAAACAATATTGCTTTTGGATTAATGCAATATAACTGTGATAGATGCAAGGATCTGAAGAATCTCAACATAGAAAAATAGGAGGCAGCTATTCGGCCCTTCGAGCCTGCTCCGCCATTCAATACGATCATGGCTGACAATCCAAACTCAGTACCCTGTTCCCACTTTCTCCCTATATCCCTTGATCCCTTTAGCCCCAAGAACTATATCTAGCTCTTTCTTGAATATATTTAACGATTTGGCCTCAACTGCTTTCTGTGGTAGAGAATTCCACAGGTTCACCTCTCTCTGGGTGAAGAAATACATCCTCATCTCAGTCCTAAATGGCTTACCCCTTATCCTTAGACTGTGACCCCTGGTCCTGTACTCCCCCATCATCGGGAACATCCTTCCTGCATCAAGTCCTATTAGAATTTTGTAGGTTTCTAAGAGATCTCCTCTCATTCTTCGAAACTCTAGCGAATACAAGCCTAATTGACCCAATCTCTCTTCATACGTCAGTCCTGCCATCCCAGGAATCAGTCTGGTGAACCTTCGCTGCACTCCCTCTATAGCAAGATCATTCCTCAGATAAGGAGACAAAAACTGCACACAATACTCCAGATGTGGTCTCACCAAGGCCTTGCATAATTGCAACAAGACATCCTTGCTCCTGTACTCGAATCCTCTCGCTATGAAGGCCAACATACCATTTGTCTTCTTAACTGCCTGCTGCACCTGCATGCTTACTTTCAGCAACTGGTGCACAAGGATACCCAGACTCGCTGCACCTCCCCCTTTCCCAATCTATCGCCGTTCAGATAATAATCTGCCTTTCTGTTTTTGCCACCAAAGTGGATAACCTCACATTTATCCGCATTATACTGCATCTGCCATTCACTCAACCTGTCCAAATCACACTGGAGCTTCTCTGCATCCTTCTCACAGCTCACACTCCCACCCAGCTTTGTGTCGTCTGCAAACTTGGATATATTACATTTAATTCCCTAATCTATCATTAATATATATTGTGAATAGCTGGGGTCCTAGCACTGATCCCTGCAGTACCCCACTAGTCACTGCCTGCCACTCGGAAAAAGACCCATTTATTCCTACTCTTCGTTTCCTGTCTGCCAACCAGTTCTCTATCCATGTCAGTACCTTACCCCCAATCCCATGTGCTTTAATTTTGCACACTAATCTCTTATTTGGGACCTTATCAAAAGCCTTCTGAAAGTCCAAATACACCACATCCACTGCTTCTCCCTTATCTATTCTACTAGTTACATCCTCAAAAAATTCCAGTAGATTTGTCAAGCATGATTTCCCTTTCGTAACTCCACGTTGACTTTGTCTGATCCTGTCAATGTTTTCCAAGTGCTCTGCTATTACATCTTTTATAATGGACTCTAGCATTTTCCCCACTATTGATGTCAGGCTAACCGGTCTATAATTCAGTTTTCTCTCTACCTCCTTTTTTAAATAGTGGGGTTACATCAGCTGCCCTCCAATCCGTTGGAATTGTTCTAGTGTCTTTGGAATTTTGAAAAAAGACCAGCAATGCACCTACTATTTCTAGGGCCACTTCCTTAAGTACTCTGGGATGTAGATCATCAGGCCCTGGGGATTTATCGGCCTTCAATCCCATCAATTTTCCCAACACCATTTCCCTACTAATACTGATTGCATACAGTTCCTCCTTCTCATTAGACCCTATGTTCCCTAACATTTCTGGGAGGTAATTTGTGTCCTCCTTTGTGAAGACAGAACCAAAGTATGTATTCAATTGGTCAGCCATTTCTTTGTTCCCCATTATAAATTCCCCCATTTCTGACTGTAGGGGACCCACATTTGTCTTCACTAATCTTTTTCTCTTCACATATCTATAGAAGCTTTTGCAGTCAGTTTTTATGTTCTCTGCAAGCTTACTCTCATACTCTATTTTCCCCTTCTTAATCAATCCCTTTGTCCTCCCTTTCTGAATTCTACATCTGTAGAGGTTTGCAGCCACACCAGAATTGTGATAATTGTTAAGCTGTCTCCTGTGATTGCTTGATTCAGGGGTTGGCAACGTGTCTATAAACGTTGCAGGGTGCCACTTATAAAACTCTTCAGATCTTTTACTAAAAGCTCAGAATAGTCAACTAGAATACAATACTGTTCCCTCATCAGCGATGCAATTTACACCTTGTGGTTCCCATTCATCATGGAAGGGCAAGTTTGGCCAGACACATTCCCAATTCCTTTTGTGAAGGAGGTCAACATCTTGGGCTCCTGATGTTAATATATTCAAGGTAGCCACCGTGAGAGAAGACAATACTCTTCCCCTTAATAAAAGAGCCATTAAAAATTGGCTTTGTTTTTTGAAAGAAAAAAAAAACTTGCATTGATTCAGCGCCTTTCATAACCTCAGTACATCACAAAGCACTTTACAGCCAATGAAGAACTTTTGAAGTGAACTCACTGTAGTAATGTAGGAAACGCAGCAGCTGATTTACACATGGCAATATCCCACAAACAGCAATGAGATAATGACAATAGAATCTGTTTTTCATGATGTTGGTTGAGGGATAAATATTGGCCAGAACACAGGGGTGAATTTCCTCCTCTTCTTTGAAATAGTACCATGGGATCTTTTACATTCACTCCGGAGGACACACCGGGCCTCGGTTTAACGTCTTATCCGAAAGACAGCAACAAACTGCAGCGCTCCCCTCAGTACTGCAATGAGTATTTTATTCGCTCATCTCTCAAGTGGGACTTAAACCCACAACCTTAACCATGATTTGCATTTTGCAGCACCATCCACCTCCTGGTTACAACAGAACCTAGGTTTCAATGGCAAGCAAGACAGAACAACTGGGAATTCTGTCTCAAGACATACAGGCTGGAATATTGGGACGGTTGCTGGCAGTTGCTTCCATTTCAAACCATAGCGGTGGGATTAGTTTCTCAATCATGAACACAGAAGTGCCCATAGGAAACTGCGAAGATCATGCAACTTTTATCTGCTATGGAACAGATCGGACAAGTAAGTGAAGTACAGTCATTCGTTAAACTGCATTCCTTTGCTTACTTTATGTAATAAACACAAGCTCGTACTTTCAAAACGACAACAGTTGCAAGTGTAACTCAAGTACAGGAAGTGAAGTTTGAGGCTGGGGACACCAGTCTTTGGAGTGAGATAGTGCGAGACTGGCAAGTTATAGATAACAGTGTTGCTTATTCCACTACATTGAGCCCGCCTAGGCCAACCCTGGCTTGCTTCAACCAGTGATCCTTTATCAGTTCACTTCAGAAATACTACAACAATGCCCTCTGGACCCACAAGATAAGTTTCTTCTCTAACCTGCAGGGTTTGTATTTCTCTTGGCTTCAGAACGGGATCCTGAAAGCTAACTTGGGGAACATGACACCAAAAACTCATGTCATCTCCTCTTCTGGCCACACTAGACAGTCCATTTTAATGCAAACTGCACGTCCTTCGGATTAATGAGTGGTGGGAAGGGCAGGGAGTTGCATAACTTGATCGACATTAGCCTGAAAAACTGACAATGAGATCGCCGGAGTCTGAAGCCAAAAGAAATCATAAGCTGAAGAGGAATTGCTGAACAAAAGACTGCAGTCCATCCCAGTTCACCTTCTGCCATCCTGATAGTTGCATGATACAACAATAATGGAGCTGTTGACTAAGCATAGCAATCAATCTCTATCAATTAATCTACAAAAGTCCCAGACATGACATGAAGATAACCCCAGTGGTGGTGGAGAGCTTTGGAAACCATAGGCCCAAAGTCACTGTTCCTCCCAAGCACACTACACTCACCACACATCATGTCAGAGATCACTGTTATACTGTGTCCCAAAATATTTTCTGAAATCTAATTTGTATTTGAATGAATCAATGCTCTCTGCTCCCACTGTCTCCCAAGGGAGCCTGCTCGTGAACGCCAAAACTTTGACTGGTGGTGAAGCAGCAAGGGTGATGTCAAGAGATCCAGTAGTAGAGGCACTGAACATCTCTAGTCACTAAATTGAAAAGAACGCAGGCAGGAAGCAAATTATTTGTTGCATCAGTGGAGCATGAGTCACACCTTTCAACGATTTGTTCTTGGGATGTGGGCGACACTGTGTGTGCCAAGGTGGGCATCAGAGTCCACTGAGTGTTGCACTGGAGTTACCTGTAGACTACGAGTTCTTCTTCAAGCAAAGCTCAATCACCACATGGACAAGACATCCAGAAAGGACAATCATAGAATGTTACAGGACAGAAGGCAATCATTCGGCCCGTCACATCTATGCTGGCTCTTTGAAAGGGCAATCTAATTTGTCCTACTCTCTTGCTCTTTCCCCCATAAACCTACTTTTTTTTTTCCTTTTTAAGTATTTAGAGTCATGGAGAGATGCAGCACTGAAACAGGCCCTTCGGCCCACTAAGTCCGTGCCGACCAACAACCACCCATTTATACTAATCCTGCATAAATCCCATTTTTCCCCTCTCACATCCCCACCTTCCTTCAATTCTCCTACCACCTACCTACATTAGGGGCAATTTTTACAATGGCCAATTTACCTATCAACCTGCAAGTCTTTGGCACGTGGGAGGACACCAGAGCATCCGGAGGAAACCCACGCGGTTACAGGGAGAACTTGCAAACTCCGCACAGGCAGCACCAGAACTGAACCCAGGTCGCTGGAGATGTGAGGCTGCGGTGCTAACCACTGCGCCGCCCTTATCCAATTTCCTTCAGAAAGATGCAACTGAATCTGCTGCCACCACCCCATGCTGTGCACTCCAAATCGTGACAACTCACTGAGAAAACACAATTCTCCTCAGCATCCTCCCCACCCCAGTTCTTTTGTCAATTATCTTAAATCTGTGACCTCTGGTTATTGATCCTCCTAGCAGCAGAAACAGTTTATCCATACGTACTCAATTAAATATCCTCAATTTGGAACATCTCTATTAAATCTCCCCATACCTTTTCTGCTCGAACGAAAACAATCCCATCTTTGCCAGTCTGGAGACAAAAACTTTAGCGACATTCACATGACCTGTTGGCTGTTCGATGAGATAACTGCAGATTTTCTAGGTGACTGAAAACTAAAGGGTGAAGGACTTTCTCCTCTATTATGCAATTACAATACCTTCCTACTCTTAGGGACCAAGGAATGGCAATATGTTACCTGTGTTGCAGCAGCCAGTGAATCTTGGGTCACTCCAGCAAGCTTGCGAATGTATCGGCCATAAAACACTGCAAGGACGGCAAGTGGGGGCACGATGCCCAGGACAAATACGGCCAGCTGAGGCGACACGTAAAACTGTTCAAAAACAAGGGGGAAATGAAGTTAACAAGCACTATGGTCACCTGAAGACATTCCAAAATAATAAAAATTATGAAGTTAAATCAATTTATCACAGACTACATTGTTAAAAGCTAAACATTGCGAAGGACTGATGGATGAGTGGAAGTCAGGTACAGTGAAACACAGGCAATGACCCTCATCTATTTACATACAATTCATTTCCACTAATTCCCCAACTATCCTTTTTTGCCAAGATTTAAGTTGTGTTAAATACAAAATTAAATCTTATAGCTGACAAAATCAAATTTGTAAATTCTAGAATAACCAAAGATCTAAATAGGAATCTGATTTATGGGACCATTTAACAGAAGGTGTTTTTGCATTTAGATCCTGACTAGTTTTAACTCAGTCAAAAATTACGAAGAGATTACTTATGACCTTACCATGAACAGTGCAAGATATTCACCTCAGACCCCTCCATCTGAACAGGTAAAAATTTCTGCCCAGCATTACAAACTCAATTCCTTTGATTGTTTCACACGCCAGTGGAGGGACTGAGGTTCAAGTCCTGATTGGTATTTAATTTGCTGATCTCAGGTGAGGGCAACAGTTCTGGTTCTGCAATTGTTCCAGTGTCTCTGGACTGAGCGGGGGAAGGGAGACAGCGACATCGTCTAACCCCAATTACTAGTGATCTCTGCTGAAAAGTGTGGATATCGGGCGAGAACAGGATGAAGCTCAGCTGTCATGCCCTATACAGGAGAACAGCCAATTAACAATCTCAGTCTCGGACATGGCTGCTGGCACCTATGAAACTACTGCCAGCAGAATTCCACACCTTCAGGTGATATCTGGGGTTGGAGGAGTTGGTGTGGGGCGGTGGGAGAAAGAGGGGAATGTGGGGGCAAGGCATTTAAATTTACCAGAACCATTGTATAGAAAAATACACAGCATGCTCCTGTTGCATGCTGCCACATATATCTCTGCACTCACAGTCATGCCACACAGATGCAGGCACACACTGCATTTGTCAGACACTATAAAACCAATGAATTCAGATTCACATAAATGGACACAAAACTGAGTGACAAGCTTTATGATGCAATTAGTGCAAAAAGGAAATGACAACTGTCCTCACAGCATGTAAACTCCTTGGAAATAAATGTACATAAAGATATGTTTAAAAGAGAACACAAGGAAGAATATTGGCAGAGTTAGCTGATGCAAAAACTCAAGTGTTTGCTCTTCAGCCCTTTCTCTGCCTTCACGCACCATCATGCCAATACCAGCTGCTGCCTGGCCGACAGCTCTTAGCCCATCAGACAGGTTGTCGGTCACTGAGCGCCCAAGTAGATCAGCATCAGATGAAAGTCGGTTTATCAGCTCTCCTGTGCTGGTCTTATCGAAAAACCCAACCTCCTGGCATAGAATGGAAGAAAACAATCTTGCCCTCAAACGTCTGACAATCTGCTGCCCTGTAATAAACACAGTAATAAAAGGGCATTAGACTGACCTTTAAAACAGCGTTGGGTTTGACAACTATTAAACCTCTTGCCAGAATCAAATTATGTCATGGGAAATATATCTTCTCCCTTCCTGAATGGGTGGCTGAAATGTTGCATTCATTGGTCAACTCCCACCCAAACCAACGCTCCCCAGTTCTCACATGGCTTTACTGTAAACACTTTCCATATTCCTGTGTCTGCAGAGTTCTGTATGCGAGGGTGTATTTCACCAACATTTTGCTCTCTCAGACAGCTAAATAAAGCCAACCTGCATTTATATAGTGCAGGTATACTTTCAATATTTTCTAAAATCATGGTGCCTGGTCCAGATTCTGACTTGTCCCTCTCTATCACTTCCCCTTCGTTCTTGGTTACTTAGGAATTTTCTTATTTTATTCTCCCTTTTCCAACCGACACTGTGTGCCGAGTCAACTTCAGCTCTTTGAGGATTTCGACCTCTTACCTCATCTATCTTGTCGTGTCCACATTCCAGACTGCTTTCACACTGGTTGCAGCACTGCATGCTCACTGGTTTTCCCATCAGGTGCCTCAATATTGGAAACGCCTAACCATCAGGGGCACAATTTCCATACAACAGAAAGCAGATAAACTAGCCTGAAAGGCTGTCAAAAGACAGACTCAAATTGTGTGGCTGTGCTCAAGCCCTGCAGTCTTACAGAAAATATCAGTCTAAAAGCTGGATATTTTGTAGTGCCTTCCCAATGTTAATTGACACTAAACACCTGCCCACATAAATGCACAACTGGGTCACTTACAGCCATGTGTACTACCACTGAACCAAGCTGACAATTTACAATGCATTTAAGACAAAACATTCAAATAATCAAACACATCCAAATTACAGAATCACATTATAATCAATCCTTGGACAGTTGAGTGCATTTTTTTTTACACTGTATATCAGTTTATTTTACCAAATAAAACTATGGGGAATCAACAAGGAAATTATTTTGCATGATATAAGTTGACATTGTGACATGAAATCATCCAACTTTACAAGTGCCATTTAGACAAGTTAGTTCTTAAGTTACACCCACTGGTTTCATTGAACAACTAATTTCCTTTCGAAAGAACAAACATGCATTTATATTGTACCTTTAACATGCTCAGGCATCCCAAAGCACACCAGACAGTCGTGGCATCAAGGCCTACTCCAGAAGCTTGAGTACATATTCCAGAGACATTCCAATACTATACTGAGGAACTGCTGCACTTGGAGGTGCCATCTTTCAGATGAGACGTTAAACCAAGTGCCTGAGAGCCCTCTCGGTGGGTGTAAAAAACCCCACAGCAGTATTTCAAGAGCAAGGGAATTCTCCCAGTGCCCAATACCAACAAAAGCCAGATTAACCAGTCATTCACTTCATTTGTTCTTTTTGCTGATAAACCCCCTACCTAACGCCACAGAGAGTAGGGGTTAAAGGAAATTACTCAGACTGGCAGAGATGAGAAGTCGTGTTCCACCAAGGTCAGTATTGTGACATTTTTGTACACTAGCTACATAAACGACTTGGACTCAGGAGTCAGCATACAATATCAAAATTTGCAGATAACACGAAATTGTGAGGTAGTGTCAATATTGAGTCGGATTGCACCAAAATACAAGACAATATTAATAAACTTGCAGAATGGGTGTGTAAATGGCAAATGAATTTTAATATAGACAAAGCTGAGGTATTGCATTATGGTAGGAATCATAAGGAGATGGTGGCGTAGTGGTAATGTCACTGAAATAGTAATCCAGAGGCCCAGGCTATTACCCTGGGGACACAGATTCAAATCCACCATGGCAACTGATGGAATTTAAATTCAATTAATAAATAAAAATCAGCAACCAAAAGCTAGTCTCAGTCATGGTGCCATGAAACTATCATGGATTATCATAAAAACCCATCTGATTCATTAATGTCCATAAGGGAAGGAAATCTGTCGACCTTACCTGGTCTGGCCTACATGTGACTTCAGATCCACAGCAATGTAATTGACTCTTAATGCCCTCTGAAATGGCCCATCAAGCTACACAGTTGTCAAGTGCAATTAGGATGGGCAACAAATGCTGGCTTTGCCAGCAATGCTCACATCCCATGAAAGAATTTAAAAAAATACTCCTTGGAAAAAAAAAACCCAGTCTAAATGAGGTACAGCAACAAAAGGATCAGGGCAGGGGTACAAATTCACAATTCATTAAAATCAGCAATGCAGGTTAGACTAGAACTGACTGAGGTGTTACAATTATCAGGAATAGGCTGAGATTCTTTTTTCTGGAAATGAGATGGCTTAAGAGTGACCTGATAAAAGACTTCTAAAATTATGAAAAGCTTTAATAGGTTACACATGAAGATATTTGCACTTAAGGAAGGGTCCAGAGCTAAGCGGGCCATAAATATGATAATCACTGGTAATCCAAATGGGAATTCAGGGGAAACATCTTTACCCAAGAGTGGTGAAAACATGGCACACACGACCACAGAGCAGTTGGAGGTGAATGGCATCGATGCATTTAAAGGAAAATCAGATAAGCACAAGAATAGAAGGGATGAAGAAAGGTGGGAAACAGCTTTTGTGGAGCTAAAACACCAACATGGACCAAGTGGGCTGAATGGCATGTTACCGCGCAGTAAATTCTGTGTAATTCTATGTTCGTTGGACCTTACCGTGCACACATTGGCTGCTGCATTTACTGACACAACAAATACATGTCAAATGTCCACAAGCCCCTACAGTCAAATACTTGTACAGTCCGAGCCTTTGTTCACCTGAGATCTGCATGAGGTAGACACGGGCAGCATTGGCAGCAGCTCCACAAACAAAGATACCGCTCAATATGGCACAGAGTGAGGTCAGTTTCCCAGTCACGTCCCCTCCGGGGGAGTTCATATAAATGGTAA